>NW_023502188.1:0-141659 GCF_013396075.1 Fusarium subglutinans
TATATTTACTATAAAAATATATTTTCTAACCTTAAAGGTTAACTTTAAGAACGTAATAAAAATAAAGAAATAAAGGTTATTATAATACTATAAAAAGCAAGCTATAATTATAAAAAAATAAGTAACTAAGCTTATATTACTTTATATACTAGTATCTAACTATTTTATACTAAGATTTTATTTATTACTAACTTTTTATTATTATTATAAAGAGTTATTAGCCTTTAAGTATTTAAGGCCTTAACTGCTATAAGTCTAACTTTTTAATTACTTTTAAATACCTTTTAATATAAGTTAATAAGCTTTAGTCTATTAAAATAGATTACCTTTACCCTAGTAATATACTTTTACTTTTACTTTTTTTAATTCTTTTTTATTATATAAAAGTAACTAGTTTTATAATTATAGCTAGTACTACTTATATTTCTTTTTATTATATAAAAGGCTTTTTAATTCCTTAAAAGCTTTATTAGCTTTTAAAAAACTTATATAGTATTAAATTTAATAGGTAAAAACTAGTTAATTAATTCCTAACCTTTATTAATAATAACTTTTTATTTTTTAACTATCTTATAACCTGCTTCTTACTATATAACTTAAGTAAATATTTTACTTAGTTTTTAGTTTATCTTAGCTTAATATAGTAATTTTTTATATTTTTTTAAAAAGCCTTTTATATCTTTCTTTTAAATACTATTTATTTTTATATAAAAAGCTAAGTTAAAAAAGGCTAACTTACTAAAGGCTTAGTTATTTAAGTCTTATTATTACTTTTACTTTTAGTTAAGATATCTTTTTTAGTAAGTATAACTAGGGATAGTATTAATTACTATAATAAAGTAAGTATTATTATAAGTTTTTAATTATATAAAGCTATAAGGCTATAGCTAACTTTTAATAATTTCTTATAGTTATACTATTTACCTTCTTTTTTATTAATTGCCTTCTATATTTATTAAGACCTTAAGACTAACTAGGCCTAGCCTATATAACTAATATAAGCCTGACTTATACTTAGTAGTAAAGTTACTTTACACTGGATCGACTGTAACGGATAAATCGATTAGATCAGGGCCTCAGGGTCCAACTTGGACCACAAGACCATCACAGCCATTTTTCTTCTTGGTATGCCCGGGCTGAGATTTTCAAGGTCCGTGTGTACCTAGACGCCTGGCGAGGAGGGTCTACAGAAGTCGACTGACTGACTGATTGCGAGGGCGGTTGGAAAGTGTTCACCTGCCACGTTGTATGCGCGTCCACTCACACTCCTAGTAGACACACTTCTCCCCTACGTGACTCTCTAAATAAACGTTCTTGCCTGGGAACTACCAGGATCACAGCACCTTACAACACCCCCATTACGACGACCATCATCATCAATGTCAAGCAGCATCTGCCCTTCACCTCTGGGCCACCAGGGACGCCTTCCGGACGCCGTCCCCGTTGTGCGTTCGACGCCTTCAGGGGTTGCATGAGAAACAGAGTCCAGCTGGTCGGATCCCGCCACTGCCACAGCCGGGATACCAGGCTGCCAGGGTTGCAGATGGCTTCTCGAAAAGACAGCCATGACAAGCCAAAGCAGAAGCCAAAAGCGGCCATCAGCCTGGTCCTATAGAAAATCATTGCCATTTGCTTGAGAAGCATAGTTAAGCTGTTGGTCGAAAGCCCAAGAGTTTGGCAGTCTAGCCATCCCCGGGCTTGGAAGACGAGGTTGGCATTCACAGAAAAGAGAATGAGGTGGTAGTGTGATGGAGTGTCCCAACAAATGATGACACTGCAGACCCAGAGCTACAAGGAGAACTGCGAGCTGCTGATGGGAGTAAACCCAAGAGTAAGGTAGGTAGGTAGCTTAACAAGACGACAAACATCAAAGTGGAAGTTGTGCTCCATCATCATAGGTAGGTACGTAGGTATTCTAGGGGAGGGATTTGTGTGCCATCCCATCCACTCGAAGCAAGTATTAGCCGCTTTCCCACCCCCTGGTAGTTACCCGATCTTGCCCAAGCCACGCAGTAAAAAGTAGGGACGGGGATGGAGATCCCGTGTGCTAGAACACACAGTAGGCCATGATCAACAGAGCCAAACTTCTGACTAGACCGCATGTCAAGAAGAGCTCGATCTGTGGTTTTTGACATTTGAACTGTCATTGATGAGGCTTGATGCAGATAGACTTCGTTGAAGCCCAATCTCGACTACTCGCGACCGCAGCAAATCGCAAATTACCTTATGGTCTATTAATGAGCTGAACGGCTGGAAATGGGGTTTATCGTGTAGTGCACTGCAGGATTTTCGTGGTGCATGGTTTCCGACTCTCCTCTTTCTCACACCATCTTCAGATTGGACGGAGAGCATTTTACGCAGGTACTTGAGTACTTGACAATAGTTGAGGAGAGCTATGCTATCCCACGCTCGTCTCGTTGCCTCTTGTCTCCCCCAGTTGAGCATACATACATAACTCGCACAATTGCTTCTTAAGTTGATGTTTGTGCCTTCAATGAATGTCTCGTCCTTGGTTGTACCCACACCTGCAGAGTTTCCACCCATGCCATTCCAGGTCTCACCCCTGTTCTTCTTTCCGGCTCCAGCTCCGGCCTACTGGTGGTGGTGGTGGTGGTGGTGGTGGTACCAGCCCAGCAGGCAGTCCAGTCATCCATCCATCCATCCATCCATCCAGCTGCCAATGCCCAAGGTGGTGTCCTCGTCTGAAGATGTGATGGAAACCACTAATAGATGAGTGTCATGCCTGTAACAATGGCGGCCATGATAAAGCTCTCCCTCGTTGCTATCACAACCAACCTTGCTTTTGAGTTGAATGCATGCTTTCGGCTGTTTACGAACTTTAAATGCGATTCCCCTCATCTGCCCGCAGATGGCAGCAGCGATATATGATGATGTCTTCCGACTGTAGGAAGCAAGGTAAGGTAAGTACTTAGGTACTAGAGGTAGTACCTAGGTACTTGGGCAGATACTTGGCAGTACGTAGGTACAGGAGTCACTTCAGTCTTCAGCTCCCCCTAGGTCGGTCTTGGACCAACACCTGGGCCCATGATTCTTTCAGCCCTCCCACGCTAGTCGGTTTTAGTGCCAGTTGTCTGTCCTCAGAGATCCCGTCTCAGTGAGGACCTAGCAGGGATGAATGCTCATACTAGAGTACTAGTACCGAGAAAGACGCCAAGGCGAGAAGCTACGGCCTGGGCAATTGAGGGCCCCTGCTAGCGCTCTAGATAGCCTCGCTAGTCTCACTCTGTTTTAGCTAAGGCTAGGCTTGATTTTGTTGGTCCTGGCTCAGAGCTGGCCCCTGCGCTCGTTCACTTTCATCTCGTTCCCCCTTCTCAACTCTCGCACCACCGTGGCGCTAGTAAATGCTTCCTTTCCTGCATCGAGGCAGAAGCCCTGACCAGATATACATATTACACCAGAGAACGCCAAAGCGCCACCCTGGGCAAAGAAACCTTATTGAAAGTCTGTGGACTTTTCATTGACGACACCCCAAAAACCCCAGTCAACCCCATCCATCATCCCGATCCGAATCTCGACAACATCGTGACTACTCCGTACCTGCTGTACTTTCAGCTACCTACCTGTAGCTAACCCAGAGGTATTCATCTACCTTGATCCTCCTCCATTTTTCAGCTTCCCTTTTCCCCTCCTTCTCCTTCTTTCTTTTTTAAATTCAAGCTTTCCAAGTGTGCTTCTACTCATCATCGTCTTCGGCCTTATACTGCCTGCCACTGTCCTTTGTGTTTGTTTTGTCAATGCTGTTTAAAGTTTGTCTATGAGATCAAGATACCTTCATCCCGGGCAATCAATACCTTTGTATTCCACCGAGGTCTACTATACACCGCGCATTTACACCTTACGCACGAAAAACTCACCACTCCTTCGCAACATCAGTGATACAGCAGTGGCGGAATACGACCCCTCCTTGCTGTGACGAGAAATCTATCCAAGAGTCATTCGGCCAACACAGCCTCGACATCAGGCAAGAGTTGCTCAGGTTCCCCTCTTATATAAAAAAGAAACTTTGGGAACTGTTCAGCCCCAAACTATCACGCGCGGAGCCTTTAGCTCTTCTCCCTCGTGGTCCACGGCTATATAAGCCTTTGCGCTCCTCCGTGGCATTTCTTTTTACCTCTGGCAACGGACAAAGAGTTAAACTCTTGCAACGACTCCAAATTATGTCAATGGAGGGAGCTAGTTTCTCTTCACGGCGTCCCGCCGCAGGCGCCCTGCCTGCCATGAGTCTGCCACCACCCACAACAGATGTTCCAAGTATGGCCAAATACTCTTTCTACCCTTCTTTCCCAGGTAACTCCTCAGAGTCCTTTCAGTGCTCCCGGGAGGGCGAGTCGGTTGGGTATTCATATCCGCCGTCTTACTCTCCCCTTGCTGGTCCCTTTCCAGATCGCCGCATTTCGTCTTCGCCCAGTATTCTGACCCCTTCGCCAGGAGCCAGTGATGGCCTGAGCCCAAGTCTTTCTAGCGTCAATACCGGGAGTTCCCAGGGTTCTCAAGCACCAGGCAACATGTATCAATATGGACAAATTCCGTCGTCATGGACTACACCAAGCAATTCCTCGTACACCGTCAGCTCTGCGACCCAGGCTCAGCCAGCCCTTGGCCAGCAGCACTTCGCTGGAAGAGCCCACCCAATTTACAACCAAGGTCCCGGAATGCCTCAATATAACCACCCTCGAAGTTCTCAGTCGCCGGCTACTGGAGGTGACGGACTCCCAGCACCCCCTTACGAGCAAGTGCATCAACCTTTCCAGACTTCGATCTCGGGCGGAGGTGGCCAGACCACTCCACCCGGCCTGTCGACATCTCAACAGGCTCAGGGTGGAATGCTGACTTCGCAAAGCTCAGTAGCTACGCAGCCTCCTACTCCCTCGAGCGTATCGGCACACGTCGATTCATATACACACTCGAGGCCCCCCAGCACACCGAACTATTATACATCATCTGCATCTCAGCAGTCCAGCTATCCACCATATGGTCACCAGCCTTCACCGACCCAGCACACTTCTTCTAATGGTGGCCCTGTGCCCAGGGGCCTTGGATCGATGTCAGGCCAGCCGCATGGTGCTGGTATGGCACCCCCTGGTCCCTATAGATCATACACCTCTTATCAACCCATCCCTACCATGGGAGGATCAGTCTTGTCCAATATTCACCAGCCTGGAAGCCAAATGTCAATGATCCCAGGGATGACCGTAAATGCATATGGGCAACCCATGCTATACGGAACTCAAGGTCAACCCCCACCAACACAGTCAGAGCGGCCGTTCAAGTGCGACCAATGCGTTCAGTCGTTCAGTCGAAACCACGATCTCAAGAGACACAAGCGGATTCATCTGGCAGTCAAGCCTTTTCCTTGTAATTTTTGTAGTAAAAGCTTTTCCAGAAAGGATGCTCTGAAAGTAAGTGATTTGGCTGTATTGCCAATACGGGCCCTGGTTCCATCGCGACATTCATGGCCTTTGCTAACTCTGCTATAGAGACATCGGCTTGTCAAGGGTTGCGAAGCCAAGAACAATGAGAATTCTGGTGATGGTAACGGAGCAGATCGCAGTGCAGAGGAGAACGATAGCCCTGGCGTCAAGAGGGAACAGTAAACTCGTATCGCAAGGAGTTGTTTTAATGCGCGGTACCCAGGTTTCGAGACGACGACAACCCCACCACCTGGTTCCGAGAAAATAACAGTCTGGGTATCATAATGACAAGCGACTATCATGGATGCCTGTTTTGAGGCACATATCTCTGCCATCCATTCTGGCATTGGAACAAATTCCCACATAATACTTATCACATAATGTCTGCCAGGTTTGTCACAGGAAAATAGGCGCTACAGGATCTGGAAAGATTGGAATATCGGCGTCAAGGCATACGGAATGGAGCTCAGGTGAAGGCAGATTCTATCAACGGGTCTTCATTGATATGTTTATACGACAAAATATGGCATTAACAAGGCGGGCTTGGGATGGGACTTTTACCAGGATAACGGAATTTGGCTTTCAAGAGGGTGGAAACGTGTATAGATATGACGGTTGTGCAACGCAAATGTATATTTTATTGGCCAAATGGCGTTCTGCACTTGACAGGGCGGTCTCTTTATGGGATGCGACGGTGCGTAGAACAACTGTTTCTGACTTAACACGTACATCACGAAGAGCTTCTCCGAGACATTTAATGCGAACTATGGCGCTTCAAATCATCGTGCAAAAAAGGCAAAGCACCATGATGGTGGGTAGCCTAGCAAGCAGGGAGTGATAGATCAGTCTTTCGTGTGAGCAAAGAAGGGACTTCTTGATTTGCCAGTGTACGAGACTATCAATATGAGTACTCTCAGCGATTGGCTGGCGGCCTTCATCAGGTTTCAGTTATCGAAGCTATCGAATATGAGTTCCGGAGTAGGAATGGCCTGCACAAACACTGGAGTAACGCTCGGTATGAAGATTTGGTCAGCCAGCCACAGTAACTACCATTATGCTTGAGGACCAGCAGTACTGGCATCCAAGTTCGGGAGGTCCTGATGTGAAGGAAACGGTTGAGCAGCCGGACTCTTGTCCAGGCCTAAGCATAGACGACCCATCAGTGAAAGAAAGGAGGCACGAGAACGCCAGATGGGTCGAGATGCAATAACATGCAGATCTTTCACGCATATCTTGGTGATTCCAAATCCCATTGAAATTCCAATTGAGTTCGCAGTCTGAAGTTCCATTGCAGAGATTATCGCTGGCAAGATCTATGGCGATGAAGAGGAGTGATCGAGACCCCGGCCTAAGGCTTTAGAGCAAATTGACCACCGTGGTTTGCATGATAGTAAAGATTCATATTAGTTGTATTCCCTTCACTTCCATATTACCATACCCCGTCCTCCGCATACAACCATGGGAGCAGAAGTACAACCCATCTACGGTCTTCACAAATGGAATTATTCAGTCTTCTGGCATCAGATTTTGCTTTTTGGTGTTCGAAGTTCGTGAGTTCTTGTAGGGGTTATGCCATTAGGGTGGTGTGCTCAAATAATTATTCCTAATCAAGAAGCTGGACAAAGCGCTTGAGGGTGAGTGAGGACAGGACAGGACCAAGCCTTTGATGAGGTGTGTTACATCCTTTAATCCTCGGGCCATGGTCTCAATGAAAACCTGGGTTGGGCTTTTCCTACATCTCAGTATAGGGACCTGTAGAATGATCGTGGTAAGCTTCTCCAGGTGTCCCTGCAATGAAGGGCCAAACGTGATTCTATCCACCAAGTAAGCTCCCAGAATCTAGACGAAGTCTACCCCGAGGACAATTATGTATGTGCTTTCTAGACCAAAAGGGGTGTTTTATTAGCTGTGGTATGCTTTGTAAACGTCTTGTACTGAAATTCTGTGCTGAAAAGGGGTGATTCTGTTGAGGAATGAGAGGCGGGATTGTTAGAGAGGAGCTTGTCCATGGATGATTGCAACGTGGGTAGGAGAGAAGAACAATCAAGCCTTCTGTCTGAGACATTTTGCTTAGGTAACCTTTGATGATATCTTCAAAATTTCGATGATCTGGGAATGCCCTCATTTCCGACGGCTCTCATCGGCCCCATTGGGACGCTAGATGACACTTATCGCTCCCCACCCGAAGGACGAGCATCTAGCCTCACAAGCCGCTGAATGAAATAGTCAGGCACAAGACGCTGGAGAGCGCCTGGCACCAAGGGAAGACTGGGTAAAACTAACCTCTTGCCACCAAATGTCGAAAAGAGGTTAACTTAAGCCATTGTTGCCTTTTTCGACCCTTCCCAGTACCTGGCTGCACCCGAGCATCTACGAGATAAACTCACTACAGGGATTTATGCTGGGGCGTTTGAGTGTACGAGGAACTGCACAAGTGAAGAATAGGCTGCTAATAAGGACGCACAAGACCTGCACTAGAGTCTGGAACGGCGCGCAGTGAGCTAGTGAAGAAGGGCGAGTACGGTAGCGGAGAGGCAAATCCAGTCGATCTGGGAGGCGATGAGGTGTGTATTGGCAACGGGAGTGTCATGGATGGCTCGCGAAAGTGAAGTGTACACGAGTGGCCTTTTCCGTTGACTTTTAGACCGAAACATTGTGCTAAAGCTTGTAAGCCCGAGCGTGGTCCGACCACTACAGAGTGGGATCATTGTCGAAAATGGGGTGATGTGGTTCCAGACAGCCAGCCACGGATCTGACATGCGTCGAGGCTGAAGGCCCGAGTACATACATACAGTAACTACAGGTAAGGTACGGTATGTATGCGCACGTATCTTCTTTGATAGGGTTCGCGCCGGACATCACCGCAAAGACACAAACAGACAATGCTCTAGCAGCCAAGAGTTTAACTAGCTTGAAACAAACTTGGCCAAACCATCGCTATTCATGCGATTGTTTCATAGCACGGACCAAATATTTAACAGTTATTCGTGGCCAAATGTAGACTTCAGATGTGATCTGAGCCAAAGGGGGGACTGAACGACGGCGAACTACCTCTGGCCGAGACTGAGCTGTACCTCATTATCAGACAGTGACGCTCTCGTGGCCGTTAGAGATAGATGTTCGCAGGAGAGTGGACCAAGTTATGCACGGAGCGATCCTTGCTGGCTGGCCACAGCAGCTCATGCATTGGAAAGGTACCTCGCCTGTTCTGGTCCCCCTCTCTCTCTGTCTTCAGTTTATATCCAGTTAATATTTCGTGTCATCTTCACAACAGGACTTGTTTCCCCCGAAATGTCTAGGACCATGGACTTTCTGGGGGTGCTGATCAGTTGGGCAGCGGAAGTTTGCGCATACGAGACGCTGTTTGCATCTCAACCATACTAAATAAGAATGCATGTCATCTAAACAAGTTTGCATCTTGTTATCCTCGTATTGACTCTACATACTAGCATTGTGCGTCCTCCACCCGGTCTTGACAAGTTTCCATCGTAGCGATCGTTCTGTATATCGGTGGTCTGCAAAGTTCAATAACTGCCGTCACCATTGTCGTAATAGGAAGAGTGAAGAGGGCGACACCCCATGACTTGGTTCTCTTTAATCCGATTGGATCACTGATACGTTATTGTTGTTCTCCCTACGCTGACATGATTGTGTATCTTCACTTGCGTCGAAGCCAATCATTCACCCATGGCCCCGCTGGCTGTGCTGATGACAATGCAGCTATGACTGTTTATTTGATCGAGTAAATTATGATATTGACATTTCTGTGTTATTGTAAGGCTGTGATAAGCCGCCTATTGGCCGATTCAGAATTAGAAACTCTACGAACTGGCCTCAGACTTCAAACCTATTCGTGACATTGCAGATGAAGAAGCTCACTCAAGTATAGGCAAAAGGTGCCCTTTTTCTGTCAATCTGCATGTGTATCAACATGTTTCTTGAGCACAAGAGTTGCAATTGTTGCCTCGACTCGAAGTGCATCCTAAAAACAGCTTACGGCCCAAACCGAGCCCTCCCGTCTGCAGCCTCCCGCCGGGATACTACACCAGACTCAGACCTCGGGATACATGATGAGTTCCATGCACTCTCCCGTCTTAAAACTAACCAGGTGGTGTGATCGGCAGGAAATAAATCCTCCGCTTAGTGTCGCGGGAACTGGCAATGATGGCGGATAGTTGTGTAACCTGAGAGCCAAGTTCACGGGAGGAGGCATCTAAGGAGGTGTGGCCGAGTCCGGTAGCTTTTATTTGACTGGTAAGAATTAAGGAAACTGCAAGGGTATTCCTAGGCATTATACGTGTTGGTGCTTGTGACTTCGGTGCTATCTCATGTATGATACCAAGAACTTCACCATCAGTGCAACCATCACTGACCGAGCATGGTTTTATGAGATGGAAGATACTTTATGAAGAAAAGTAAAATTAAGTTTGAGTCAATTAAAAGATGAGAGGAGTCTGCATAACTCTTATTTTCCATATGTGCACTTGTATTTTTGGCTATAACGATTCGCTACTGCAGCCATGCCAGGGGAAACGCACAAATTGGTTGCTGGAACTTTCAATGATCCCAGTCCTGAACTAGAAACTCCCATGGCACCAGATAACCATAAAAACGTATTAAATTAAAGTGTCATAGTTGTCTGTCTATATAATATAGGCTCACCTGTAGGCATGCTTTGCTCTTATGCAAGGCTTCTCGAAGGTGGAGATACATAGGCCGAGAAGGCATTGTCTCTGGACACGCAGTCTTCTAATCTCAAAATCTATTTGTTGATTAAGTAGTTTAGACATTTCTGGAAGTTTGAATAAGTAACTAGTAAGGAAGCTACGGTGCGACTGTACAGATACGCAGGTCTAATGCCCTTACCACAGCCATAGGACACAATGGCTGTGCTTGCGTTTTCGTTTTCTCTTTTGGTTACACTGGGTAATTGACTGGGTTATCAGAAAAATATCTGCGTCTTGCCTTATGTTTGCTTAAGCTTAGAGTCATGTTTACAATGACTTACCATGAGACATACGAGTGAATGGACACAGTGACACTCAACGACATATTCCCCTGTATGGCTCCGAGCTTCAAACAAATACAGTCATTGATACAAAAAGGCCAACCAATATCCCCGGCTTTCTTTCTAATATACTACGCCTTGCTATGTCCATTATTAAATTGGCTGGAGTTGTGGAATCCGAAAACTTGCAATATACAGCTAAAGGATTCTCACCAACATATTTGAACGGTATCAGCCCTCTTTCAACGATTCAGAATGACCAGAAGAGCTATTTTATGAACCCCTTTAAAGATATCTGGCTCTTTTGTGTTGGATGTTTGCGTTGAGTGAAGTGTGTGAGTAAGCTTTGTGGGAGGGAAGGTCCAAGGAAGTCACACATATCAAGATTCACAATGAGACTTGATACAAGTGATTTACGGTTGACTGATTTTTGTCATTAAAAGAAAGACCTCTTTTTGTTGTAGTTATGCCAGTCCTTGGCTATATAAGTAACAAATGATATCGTGACCCAAACCACAACATACTGGAAAAAGCCAGAATTATGCATACACTCATGAAACGCTCGATAAATCCATTATGCCTATTTTGATCCACCCCTTTTTGAATACAAGTTTATTTATAGCTTAGAAGCAGGGCTGGGAGGTCCGGCCTGAGTGATTTCATTGTAAAGAAGCCTACGCAGCAGTTAGTACTCTGAATCCAGATAGACAGTGGAGGTTTGAATGAACTTACGTTGTGA
Organism: Fusarium subglutinans; assembly: GCF_013396075.1. NCBI lineage: Eukaryota > Fungi > Ascomycota > Sordariomycetes > Hypocreales > Nectriaceae > Fusarium > Fusarium subglutinans. The sequence goes on from NW_023502188.1 coordinate 11,180, forward strand.
GGAAGTCGGCATAATCCTCGCCAGTGATTTGACTAGAGAAGTATTGAGCAGCAAGGTGGTATTTGTTACCCTTGGGGGCAGACGCAGCAAGCTGATCAGCAACTTCCTTGAGCAGCTTCAAAGCATACGACTTATCAACTCGCTTGCCCTCGGCAGTGTTAACACCATGTTTGACCCACTGCCAAAGTTGGCTTCGAGAGACTTCGGCGGTGGCAGCATCCTCCATGAGGTAGTTGATAGGAACACAACCCACTCCGCGAATCCATGCCTCCATATAACCGAGACCAATGTTGAGGTTCTTCTTAATTCCCTCTTCCGTGATGGTACCGGGGACGTTCATGTTGAGCAGATCGTTCTGACCAATGGTAACGTCCTCTCTTCTCACAAACAGCTGGTTGGGAGTTGGCATGTGCTTGTCAAAGATCTCGGTAGCGATGCTTGCGAGAGCAGGGTGGGCAACCCAAGTGCCGTCGTGTCCAGCACGGACTTCACGGAGCTTGTCAGCGCGAACACCCTCCATAGCCTTGTCGTTGGCAGCAGTATCGTTCTTGATAGGGATCTGTGCAGCCATACCACCCATGGCGTGAACACCACGCTTATGGCATGTCTGGATCAAAAGTTTCACATATGATTCCATGAATGGAACAGTCATGGTGACCGCGGAACGGTCTGGCAGGACAAAGTTGGGGTTGTTGCGGAACTTCTTGATGACACTGAAGATGTAGTCCCATCGACCACAGTTGAGGCCAGAGCTATGGTCACGAAGCTCATAAATGATCTCGTCCATCTCGAAAGCGGCAAGAATGGTCTCAATCAGAACAGTACCTCGGATGGTGCCTCTGGGCATACCGATGTAGTCTTGAGCAAGGTTGAAGGCATCGTTCCAAAGGCGAGCCTCAAGATGGCTCTCCATCTTTGGGAGGTAGAAGTAAGGACCGAAGCCCTGGCGCTGCGTCTCAAAGGCATTGTGGAAGAAGTAAAGACCAAAGTCGAAGAGGGAACCAGAGATAGGCTCGCCATCGACTGTGACATGCTTCTCCTCAAGGTGCCAACCACGAGGACGGACAATGAGAGTAGGTAGCTTGCGGTCGGTACGAAGCTTGTATTCCTTTTGTCCCTGCTTGAAGTCGACCTGACGGCGATTAGCGTCGTACAGGTTGACCTGCCCATTGATCATGTTATCCCAAGTTGGGGCACTGGAGTCTGTTGCAGAATTAGCCAACTGGATCATCTCTAGATCATATATTCATCAAAGCCATAGATGGTCATTGTCCAAGGCATGGGGGAATTAATTCAAGATTTCAGTAAGAATAGCAACTCACCCTCAAAGTCAGCCATGTAAGTGTAGACGTTGGCGTTTAGTGCGTTGACAACCATCTTCCGGTCTGTGGGGCCGGTGATCTCAACACGGCGGTCCACCAGGCCCGGGGCTGGAGGGGCTCCCTTCCATGTAGGGTTCTCGCGAATGTGCTTAGTCTCAGGAAGAAAGTCAGGGAGAACTCCTCGATCAAGCTCAGCCTGGCGAGCCTTGCGGCGCTCCAGGAGATTCTTGCGTCGCTCATTGAAGGAACGGTGCAGCAGTGCAAGAAAGGCGAGAGCCTCGGGTGTGAGGATCTTGCGGTGGATGTCGTCAACCTTGCCAGAAACGGAGACACCCTGAAGGACAGAATCGACGGAAGCCATTGTGATCGCAAATGGAGAGCAATTCTTGGTTTTGGCTGATGGAGGATGAGGAGAGGTGAGGAGAAAGGTCAATGGGTATTATGTACTGCTGCCAGCATTCACGTGTCGAAGATGTCTCCGGTGATGAGGTGCCAGTGACGGGGCTTGTAAGTAGCTCTGATACTCTGCGCAAGTTTGAATGAGACAGGTGTAGGGTTTGGGGAAACGCTCGGTCTTGATAAATGTGAGGGTAAATTATTGGGAAAGCCAGTATTGGAGAGCAGGAAGATTGGGACAAGGCGGATAATTATATAGATGTCAATACTGAAGCAGCTGGTGCTCCGCACATCAAATTCCTGAAGGCGTAACGTGCCTCGGACGAGGGCCGAGGGGCGCCTCCGCGTCAGTGACGGCACCGGACCTGGGGAAGATGAAAATATCCCTGCAAATGAATGTCAAATGCAACACCGCACTGTACTTGACCTAAATACTACGTGCGCCGAGACCAGCCCGTACATTGAAGTCCGACGATTGTTTTCAATCGAATCAGGCACCGACAGTACCTACCTTTGTCAAGTTGGCTTTCGTTGCTCCCGTTGCCCTATAGCAAGACGCTGCAAGGACGGATCGTTTGTTACGCGGGCAGGTGATTTCACAAGCTTGTCGCGACAGTACAATACTGGGATTTTGGGAATTCAACCACCGTGCTTTTCCATTCGATGACCGAACTACGGCCATCGTCCGTGAGCTCGGTAGCCATCGGCCTGGCTCGGGTGGATGGAGTGAAGGTTCACAGGTTGAGAGCAGTAGGTATCAAAGCAGACAAGATCTGGCGCTAAAAGGTCAAGGTAAAAAGCATGTGGAGACGGAAAGATGTTGGCTAACTGCCGTGACGGTCCGGGGAACTCAGCCGAAAGGGTACTTGAACAGCTAAAATCTGTACTTCGAAGTGGACAAACTGCCACCAAATTTGTTAGGGGCCGTGGGCTGCAACTTGTATGCCTTTGGAGGAGCCCTTGTACACATGAGATATCAGGGCGTACCTTCCCTCCATCGTGACTTCCCATTCCGTAAGGCAGGTAGTTACACCATACTCCTTCTCTGAATTACTGGACCTATTCAATAGCTTTGTCAACCACCACCTTATTTATTGCTCGGTCTTCGACCGAGAATCTACATTTGCCTGCTATTCTTCTATCTCGATGAACCTCGGTTGCAGTGACTGCTACACTCTTGAAACTATTGACTTGTCGATCAACTCTACCTACATGGGTGCTGTAATCAATTACACCATACTTCGGTCTTGACGTCCGAGAGGGCTTGTCAGCTTTTACTACCTGGCCACCAGCAAGAGACAAAAATCGCAAGACTTATTACCTTTTAATATTCAGTAAACTTGAGAAGTGTATACAATGTGGCCTCGGTGAAGATACACATCTTGCCATCGAAATCATGGATCCGATCTCCCGACCGAGCAGCCGAGGCAGGTGAAGGGGCCCATCCATATCTCGGAAAAGTTACCGAACTTCTCCACATATGTTGAATCGATTCGGACTTGACCTCCGACAACCAAACTCGTCGATATGCCAGCTAGGTAGCATTTTGCTCACGGGTTGCTCAAAGGTGTTATGGGACAGTTTGAGAGTTCTCTCTACTCATCGTATCATTTACTTGAGCAAGGTGAACCCTATCAACAAAAAGACCTATCGGACGTTTCGAAGTAACGTAAGGCTGTTTGCTGGTGCCTTCGACAATCATATTGACAAATATAATGATGAGACATAGCGGCGCTCTCTCCAGTTAAATACAGAATCAAAATCGAGCCATATGTGCTGGTTAATTAGTCTCGGGCAGTAGTATTATGTATCTATGCCGGCATATCCAGATATTCAAGACTCCATGCGGTTTAGTTTGAATTGGGGGTGACAGTAAGTCAAACAACTGTTTGATTTGTGGTGGAGATTTAATTGTTCTTCTGAATAATCTATTAGTTGATTGATGAGCATCTATAGATACTTTAGTCTTCATACTATCTAAATTACTATGACTGGTCTAGATAAGCAGTAGCATATTTTACCAAGCTGGCTATACCTGCGGAAACTACAACGTATCAGGACTAAGTTAGGAGTGAAAGACGACTATACTATATCCTTGAACCGACTAGAAGTCAGTCATAAACCATAGAAGGCCTTGCCTTAGCTGGAGGTCCCTGAGCTTTGGCTGTTGGTCTGCCAAGGTAGAGATGAGCCAAAAGATTTGCTCGAAGCTATGGGGCAGTATAAGAGGTAATCCAAAGGCAAATCGAAGCATATGCATACATAACTATGAATTCATTTTCTCAAACCACAGGAACTCTGACGATCAATGCCTGGTTACTACCCGCATACCCGCTCTATTGGACAGAAGGGTGGCAGAAAATGCATTGTTATGTAAATCACAAGATCTAAACAGTACAGGGAAAAAAAGGAGTCTTAACAGCTTCTGTAACTTAAGCTCCATTATCAAATTAGTATTCTAAGCCTAGAGTTCACGATGATCACACAGACACAAAGTTTGGGGCATGGACTAGGCAAGATCACCATGAGTTTCAGCTTTCGGGCAGCTCTTGTGTCTCACTTGGAGCTGATTTCAGCAAAAACATGCTTCATACATTTAATCAACACGTGGGGTCACTTTCTGGATGCAAGCCGTGTATTCAGCTTGCTTTCCTCGTTTTGTTTCTAAATGGCCACGTTTTCAAGAAAAGGTCACGATTTAGAATGATAAAGGGATTATCTAGTTAAGGGACGACTCAGTGGCTATCCCTAGCCTACAACTATTCCCTCCTGTACTCCGCATATTCGCCCGTCCATGTTTAAGAAAAGAAGAAATCATACCTTTCACCTTGACCCAAAAGCAGAACAAAACGGAAAGCAATGGCTCATACATCCAACTCCATACAACCAATACCATGCACATAACTCTTCGCATACCCCCGTGATCCAACCTGCAAGGCTGTGTCAATGGCCAGCTTACATCATATTTCGACAAGTACATATCGAAGGAGCCAGCGTGGAGCTGATTGAAATACCGATATTACGAGTTGAGTGTCTTGATCATCATTTTTCGCTTGTTCCTGTCGGCTACCACCAAAGCTCTTGCGTCGAAGATCATGTTCATTGTGTCGACTACTCTGTGGAAGCTGCTGGCTGCTCCTCGCTCCTGCGTGAACCGAATGATGCTGAGTGGCTGCTTCTTGCCATGCTCGATCACTGTGACGACCTCTGCGGCAAAGGATACTTCTTTCAGATTCAAAACTAAGGTCTCTGTCAGTTCTGGTGCCATAATCATGCCAAGCATACTACTCACAGTTCTTAGCTGCAATCCGTGCAAAGACAATGTTCCTTTGTTTGTCCACTTGAATGTCTCGGATGCCATACTTGCGCCATTCTCGTAGGAGGATGGTAACCTCCTGACGTGCTCGTCTCCTCGAAATCGTCATGCAAATGTGGTCTGTTGCTGGTTTGACTCTGAACAGGCGTGCGAGCCAGTTTTGTTTGACCTCAATGTTGCGCACTGGGCCGGAGCCAGACTCGTGCCATTTGGACTGAGATACCTTGGTGGAAACATGTGTCTTACCCATGGTGTTGATCTCCAGTGAAGGTCGCTCTTCTTTCTGCTCAGGTCCTACTTCCAATATTAGGTTACCACGTACGGCTCTGCTCACGGAATGATGAAATAACTCACTGGCGATTGACATAACAGAGTCTCTTTGTTTGTTGCTCTTCCAGAAAGAAAAGTGGAAAGTCTTCTTCTTAGTCGGAGCGTCTGTTGACGTTGAATCGCTTCGCTTCCCATCACTAGAAGTCAAGTACGAAGTGCAATCTTGCCACTCAACGGACTCCCGGCTGGGCTCTGACTCAACCTTTGAAGATCGTTTGAACCAAGACAGCTTTTTTTTCTTTGTCGCCGCCTGAGCATCATGGGAAGGGGGCTCTAGCGAAAGTGTTGTGGCCGTGGTGCCACCATCCACACTGCGTTGCGACGCCGAGTCTAACTCTCGAAGTTGTGCAGCAGGGGCCGAGTTTCGTTGTTCAGGTTCAGGGACCTTCTTCCGTACGTTGAGCGGCTCGGGAATCTTCACGGGGCTCTCGTCACCTGGCGAATGAACGACACGAATGCTGTTTTCGACTTGACTCAAGTATTCGATGCCACGGATTCTATCAATTCCCTTCTTTATTGGCGTATGCGGAGGCGCTGACACAATACGAGCCTTGTCGCTGGCCGCTGCGCCAGCTTCATTAATGGATGGCAGCGCAGCACTTCTTTTGTGCTTTTGAGTATAAGTCGGAGCTGAGACAACCCGGCGCTCAGTGTGTCTCGTAAGCAAAACTGGCTGGGCCACCTCGACCTGCTCTGAGCTCAACTCTTCCGAATAAGATTCCCGGGTCACTGGTCTGGAACCAGTGGGTGTTGGCGCCAACGAATTACCATTATAGCTTGGCGTCGGAGTCGGCAGAGGTGGAAGAGGCCGGTTGCTGTAAGACTTATTCGAAATCTCGAGAACATCTGGGGCCGAATCCTCCGGTGCGTCGATGGTGAAGGAAAACGGTGTAGATTCGTACTGGGTGCGGTCTGGTTCAGTCAGCGAGCCAGCGATGGAGTCCTCTTCTATCAATGAGCTTTTGAAAGCTTCATCACAGTCCTTGGCAATATTGCTGCTAAAGTGGCGCAGTTCCTCCTTGAAGATTTCGGAGGCGTATCGGGATCCAAGCGCTATCCGCAACGCTTGCCCCGAGGAGCGTTTTTGAGAGTCCTGTCCATCCGCCACTTTTGGAAGCACGCCACTAGGTAGGCTTGGGAGTTCTGGCGTGTGAGATCGAATCATTTCGATCTGATATGTAGAACCTTGCTCCGTAACATAAGGAGGCATTGAACCACTCCTATTGCGATTGGAGGATGATGTCGATCTCTTCCGGACATGTGTGAAGTCAACTCCACGTCTGTGTCGCAAACTCCGCCCATGAGGTGTACCTTGCCGACTGCTGTGCATCGAAGAGAGCGACCCTCGGGACGATTGAAGGCGCCCTGTGGTAGAATTGCGAGTTGAGGTCCCGCGTCCGCGACGTGCGCCTGAGCCGCTTTGAAGCCTTTTGGGTTGCCCAGTATAGGAACCATTCTCTGCGTAAGAGTAACGGTGGACACTGACTAATGACTGTCCTTTTTGGGAATCGCGAGAGTGTATAGCACGTTCTGTTTGGAATGGTTCCTGGTGTATTGCTAGCTCTGGTTCAGTGGCATTCGAGATCACAGTGAACCGTGATATGGAACGCCCGTGGCCGTTGCCGCTCGGCTGTGCAAATTCGCATGTCGATACGCGTTTCTTCCATGTGCCGGGCTTCATGTGGTGGTAGTCACTTGTAGAGTGGGCGAGCTCAGGCTTGAAGTCTTCCAGCTGTTGCTCGCGGTAGTGGTGCAACAACCAATAGAAAGCCTTTTGATCATTGGGTCTGCAAATGTCAACAGTTGCAACTCCAAAAGCCAGAACAGGAGTAAAATACTTACTCGTCACATGTAAGCTTAAGCTTTAGATCATTTTCACTAAACATGTGCCACATAGATCGTAATTGTCGAACTAATTGCGGATCAACATCCTTTGTAGGTACTGGGGTGTACTGAAAACCTTTGCGTATATCAGGCGGCTGGCTGTTGATGTCACAAAGGTTGTCCAGATATGCATACTTCCGAATCAGAGGATGGCGCCATATGTCCTTGAGGGTGATGCGTCTATCGGGGTTGACCTGTAACATTCGCCTGATCAGGTCCTCAGCTTCTGGGCTGAGGAAACTTGGCATCTCGTACTGTCCCTTCTTCGTTCGAGCCATCATCACACGAAGATCAGGGTCATCGAATGGAAGAGTAGCTGAAAGCATTGCGAATAGAATAACACCCATGCTCCAAATATCTGCTCTGTCGCCCCTATATTGTCTGTTCTTGAGAAGCTCAGGTGCCGCATAGTGAGGACTGCCACAAGCTGTAGCAAGCTGGTGTGTGTCTGTTTGATGGAGAGCAGCCATGCCAAAGTCGGCAATTTTGATCTGGAGATCGGCGCTGATTAAGATGTTCTCAGGCTTTAGGTCACGATGGCAGATGTTAAAGGAATGGCAGTATGAGATGGCGCTGATGATCTGTCGGAAGAAGAAGATAGAAACTTCCTCACTCAGGCGGCCCTTCATGTTGATGAAGGTGAACAAGTCGCCTTGGTCGATATATTCAAGTATCAAGTAGCTAAATTGTTAGTATCCTCTTGCAAAATTCCTTACGTGGAGCACTTACACCTCCGAGCGGTTCTCCCAGATATCGTATAATTTCATGATGTTCGGATGTTCGATGAGCTTCAAGATTGCCACTTCTCGCTCAATAGCCATGGGAACACGCATCTCGCCATCGATCTGATCTGGGAGATTATTGTCCCACTTGCTAAGAGCAGCCAAACTACTATCTTGGACAAGATACGCCATCCGTCTGTTGACAATCTTGACGGCAGCCAGCTGATTTGTACCTGTGTGGCGACACAGTCTTACACGCGCAGATGAGCCTTTGCCAAGGGTCCTGCCTAACTGCCACGGCCCTATATGCGTCTTGTAGTTCTTTTTGCTGCGGCCACTTCCTGAAGAATCGTAAGATGCCGCCGAATGTCGACGTTCATCGTCCATATCACTGGGAGGCTTTAAAGTGGCTTGTTCTTGAGTTGTTGAAACTGTAGGCTGCTGTTGAGTAGGAGGTCGGCCAGAAAAGTATGCAGTCGGGTGCCCATGGTTTGTACGTGCGGTGTTGTTCACAACCGATGAGTTAGGGCGGTCATACCGCGGCTTGTGGCGCTGACCTTCTTGAGGAGGATAATTGGAGTTGATTCGATTCGATGCTTCGGATAGTGGTGACCGAACGGTTGCCACCATAGTATCGGCCATTGTAATCGCGCTGAGTGTGGTGGATCAGCACATAATATTGCAGCCACAGTCGCACGCCTTGCCCAGATGCTGGAGAAATTGAAGAAAGGCTTGCTCTTGGGATGTCACAATAATTATGATGAACTTGGTCTACGTGACCCGAGTTGGTTGGTATTGTCAAACAAAGCACAAGGTGTTGCGATAGTCGGAGTAGTCGGAGATGAGTTGTAAAGTAGAGGGGAGAAACGAAGGCGTTGAATGAACGGAAATGAGTGAGGTTGGCTAAGGATTAGAGATCCAGGAGCCGTAGGAAAAAGAAAGAAAGAAATGAACGACACAAGAGACAAGAAACAAAGTCAGTTCGGAGCGACGGGAGGGGAATTTCTGAGAATGGAATGCAATGTTTACATCGGCAGATATGTTTGGCAAGGCTGGTGTGGGCGATGCCAAGGGAGAAAAGGCTGGAATATGATAGTTGTAGCTGGTTGGCATTCGACTGGCATCTGCCACCTGCATACACCTGCCAGTATTCCAGTATCGCACCACGCACGGTCAGGTATGATATGGTGGGGAATTCTGGTCAACAACAGCTGGCACAAGCTGAAATTGAGGGCCTCCTCTTGCATCCAGGCATCGCGATGCATTCCAGTTCTTCATGCAGTTCGAGTTCATGACCAATGATAAGACCTTTCGAACAGTCCTTCTTACGCAGGGAGAGTTTAAAAAGCACAATGAACAATCCAAGTCAAAATGTCGCATCGCCATCAGCAGTCAGCTCGATATGATAAATTCCTCATTCAATAAGATGGCAGGCAGACATCTCTGTTTGAGTTGATCGAGAAGAAATCGAAAACAATGGTAACTATACCACATCGCAAAGGAACACTGAACTTTCAGGGCAGAGAGAGAGAGAGAAAAGACAACTTGTACTAGACTACCTAGGTCCGCTCAATAGTCCATATAGAAGAATGCCTGTCACTAAGCTCCCATTTTGTGCTCGAGACTTCCCGAGTCAGAGGTCAATGGCGACATCAGGGTCAAATTATCACTGAAGCTGGTGTTGGCGAGATGGAAAACAGGTTCTGTGCCAACTTGGGTTCGGTTGTGTTGTCCTTGATCCGTAGGGAAAAGGAAGGCAGTATTCCGCCTTCTCAAGCATGGCCAAGCTGGTGGTGCTTTTGAGATGAAGTGATGAAGTCACCCTGGTAGTGACTGGAATTCAAAGGGATGAAGTTGTCTGACCCTCCTTTCAAGGGGTTTCTTGGCAGATGATGACTAAGCTTCGACCTGAGGTAGTACGCAGCAGTAGGAAGAGATAACAGATGTATGTACGGAGTACGGATATAAAACGCTCTGATAGCCTACTAAAAAATGATGTGGGTTGTTTAACGACTGGCCAGCTCGTCCTGTGGCTAACGAGACTTTCGAACTCAGTTAACTATTGAAGACGTCCTCCAGTTCTAACCAGCACTTGACGAAGACGACCAGGTAAAGGGCATATCTTCGGCTTACATGGATCAATATGTGAGCTTTAAAGTAACATTTATATCCATAATAAAAGTTTTACATCCCCAACCGGATAAAGAACATAATAATTACTCTGAAATAGCTCAACAATACTCGCTTTGTAGGCAGGCCGTATAAGTCACAGGGTTTTCTGTAGCTCAGGTGTTTGTCCCCGTAAGCCAATTTGGTTCTTCCCACAATCTAACCCCACCACTTTAAATCAGCACCACATTTACAGACGCGCACTGACGCGATTCAACGCGTGCCGCATCCACTATACATCGGCATCATCTTCTTTGTCGTGCATGCATTGCCATTTTGAGAACCTATCACCCAAGAAGTCAACGTCATTCTCTTAGATTTCTATATTACCTCCCGAGCCAATATAGGTGGCGTGTCTCCCCCGATAGACGAGATGGCCCCGGCATCATCACGTCGCCGCCGCCGATCTGATACAGACAACACCGACGATGAAGCCGAAACTCATCATGGACACCGCTCGTATGCCGACGATATTAGCTCTTCCAAGCGCCCTAGGCTTGACGAAGATGGTGAAAACGACGTAACCCCCGAGCAACCCCATCACGGGAAAGTGAACGGTGCACCGAACGGAAATGATATGGATGATGATGGCTTTCAACCAGGCGCCATCGTTAGAGTCAGCGTGCAAAACTTTGTCACCTACGAAAAGGCAGAATTTCTGCCTGGTCCTCACCTCAACATGGTGGTTGGCCCAAATGGTACTGGAAAGAGCTCTTTGGTCTGCGCTATCTGTCTGGGTCTAGGCTACAGCCCGAAACACCTTGGTCGTGCTGGTTCAGTCAAAGAGTTTGTTAAACATGGAAAAGATACAGCCACAATTGAAATCGAACTCTACAGGCGACCGAACCATCGCAAGAACTACATCATCAAGGTTCAAATTCGTCGAGAACAGAACAATCAGAAATGGTGGCTCAATGGTAAAGAAACCAGCCACAAGGAAGTGCAACGGTTGATACGCAAGTTGAAGATTCAGGTAGATAACCTGTGCCAATTCCTTCCACAGGACAGGGTTGTCGAGTTCGCTGCCTGCACACCTGTGGACCTTTTGCGGGAAACTCTTCGCGCAGCCGCCCCTGAAGAAATGCTAATCTGGCAGAAGCAACTTCAAGGATTGGACAAAGATAAGAAAGAATTAGAACAGGCTGCACATGTCGACGCAGAGACTCTGAGGAACTTGGAGAACCGACAACAAGGTCTCCAAACAGACGTGGACAGGATCCGGGAACGGGAGGAAATCATAGATCAGGTCAAAAATCTTAAGTCGGCCTTGGTTTTTGCCAAGTACTCGGAGGCTCGTACAAGACACAAAGATGCCAAAGAGCGGAAGAAGCTCGCTGAGAGGTCTCTAAGGCGCCTCGAACACGACGCCGGCCCCTCATTACAGGCCGTGAACGAAAAGCAGCTCTATGCCCAGCAAATTGATGAAGCGACATTGGCAAGGAAAACATCATTGAAGAACGCAGAAGACGCTGCGAAAAAGCTGGCGCGTGATGCAAGCACCGCTTCCGACAAACTCAAGGAGTTCGAGAATAGTCTTGACGCCGAACGCAAAGGATTTGACGCCAAGCGAAAGGAATTGGCCCAGTCCAGGTCAAGAATAACCGCTCTCCAGGCTGATATTAGAAACCAGCCAGAAGAGTTTAATCCTTCCGACTTTAATCAAAAAATTGTTGGAAATCTACCCGCGCGATTGTTGATATACGCTAACTACTTGTCTGCAGCGAGGAGAAGAACACAGCCTCAGAGAATTAGAAGGAGAGATACGCGAAGTGTCTAGCCAACGCGAGGAAGTAAAGATCAAGGGCAAAACGATCAACAATGAGATCCGACAAGTGGAGGGCAATATCAAATCTTTGGAAACCCAGCAAGGTCAACAGCTCAATTTCATGCGGAAGAGCTTCCCCGAGCTGGCAACAGCGTGGGCATGGATCCAAGAGCATCAAGGAGACTTTGAAAAGGAGGTTTTTGGCCCACCCATGATCAGTTGTTCCATCAAGGACGACCGATATTCGGATCAGGTGCAATCCCTTCTTCAAGGAGATGACTTTACATGCTTCACAGCACAAACGAAAAATGATTACAAGAAGCTGTCAGACGAGCTCTACCGTGTTCAAAGCTTGTCTGTCGTTATTCGATCTTGTGCTCAGCCTCTCAATGCGTTCTCAAGACCCGTCAGCCTAGATGAGGCAAGCGACCTGGGTCTTGACGGGTTTGCCATCGACTTTCTTGAGGGACCCGAACCGGTTCTAGCAATGCTCTGTGCTGAAAAGAGGCTTCACCAGTCGGGAGTATCTCTCCGGGATCACAATGATGCTCAGTACGATCGTCTGGTCAGAAGCGGCAGAGTTAACTCCTGGGCAGCCGGTAACCAGTCTTTTATCGTCAGGAGACGCAAAGAATATGGACCCCAGGCCATGACCGCCGTCACCAAGAACATCCCACCCGGGAGATTCTGGACCTCACAGCCCATCGACGCCCAAGAGAAGCAAGAAATGAACAAGCGATTGGCTGAGTTGAATGGTGAAAGAGACATTTTGAAACAGCAATACCATGAGTTGCAAGAGAAGATCCAAGCCATCGAGGACCGACGGACCAGCATTCACGATAATATTGTAAGTCAAGGCTGCAGATTGGTCCGATCCGCTTTCATGCTAATGGAATCCAGAGGCGACTCAAGTCAGAAAAGAATGCCCTGCAAAAAGAATACCAAAAATGGCAGTCTCTGCCTGAGAAGATCGGTGAGAGCCACTGAATGATGGTATCCCGCAAATTTACTGATACGATTGACTAGAATCCGAGGAGCGCTCCAAGAGGGCTCATGAACAATCCTTGCAAGATGCACGCAAACGAATGGTCGACATTCGTTATGACTGGGACGAAGCGGTGCTCCGTCGGGCTGATATTGTTCTTCGCCACAAGGAAGCCATTGAAAACATAAGAAGAGCACATCAGGCACTCCTCGAAGCCGAAATCCGCGGCATTGAAGCCTACTCTGATGTCGAAGGCCTCAAAGGCCGAAATGCACATATCATGCAGCGCCTGGATGCTGAAAAGGAGATACTACAACAGGCCACCGATGACGCCAGTCGAGCGCGCGACGAGGGCAACCGTCTCTCCGACGAGGTCCAGCAAGTCCTTGAACATGAGCCAGAGAAGCGCGAGTTATTTTCACAACTCTGCGAAAATAAGTCTTCCCAAAATATTCAAGAGGAAATTGGAGGAGAAGAGGCGAAACTTGAAATGATACACGTCGCCAATCCCAATATAATACGGGAGTTCGAAAAACGCGCTGAGGAAATCGATCGTTTAACACGAAAGATAGCTGGATCCAACGATCAGCTGCAGGGGCTGAGCCAGGAAATCGACGAATTGAAATCCAGATGGGAACCACGACTTGACGAACTAGTTTCAAAGATTAACGACGCTTTTGCATACAACTTTGAGCAAATAAGTTGTGCCGGTGAGGTTCGTGTTCACAAGCCAGAGGACTTTGACGCCTGGGCTTTAGACATCATGGTTCGTTTTCGGTACGTCTTGCCCTTCCTTTCCTGACTTATCTTTGCCCGATTCTAACCTGTGACTTCCAGCGAAAATGAAACCCTTCAACAGCTAACAGCACATCGACAATCCGGTGGCGAGCGAGCTGTCTCCACCATCTTCTTCCTTATGGCTCTTCAATCTCTAGCCCAGTCACCGTTCCGTGTTGTGGATGAGATCAACCAGGGCATGGACCCTCGCAACGAGCGTATGGTACACGAACGAATGGTCGAGATCGCATGCCGTGAGCACTCAAGTCAATACTTTCTCATTACTCCGAAACTCTTGACAGGTCTGCGCTATGACCCCAAGATGCGCGTTCTTTGTATTGCGAGTGGGGAGCACATGCCTCGCGAGGGGCGTAAACTTGATTTTAGACGATGCTTGAATATTCAGAAGGGTCTTACGGCCGCTTCTGCTTAAGGCGTGAGCTCAGGCGTTGCTTCTTTCTCATACTCTAACGACAGCAAGTAGTGGATCAAAGCCGGTTTGTATCGTTCTGTGCGGCATGGGTAGGAGACTAGGCGAAAAGGATTGGAAGTCCACGAGGACATAGGATGGTTTTGTTAGCATTAATAGACACTAGAGGGAGGTATGATATTCCGGGACTGCCGTGTCCTGCCTTTATTCTTGATTTGTCCCCCTTTGAAACGACTTGATCGGATAAGTATGTCCAGGTTTACACTCAATAAGCATGGGTGGAGAAGAGGGAGGAAGGTGAATACTTCGAGTTTAAACTAGACAAAACTTCATTTATTCATTGACGCTTCTTCCAACCATACGTTGCCTCGTGCTATAAAGTGGGATCCTCCTATAAAAGGCAAAGACACCATCCATGCCTATCTTCTTTCCCTTACTACCACAGAACCGATGAATAGAAAAAGGTCTCTTATTTTACATGCGGTGTTCTTCAAACATGTAGTAGAACAACAAAATCCGCCAACCCAACTCGAGAAGTGGAAAAGAGCAGGAATAGACTACCAGCCACTCTTCGAAATGCACTAAATTTCAGGGAATCAACCAAGCTGAAAAGTGCAAAATGAAACAGAAAGAAATCCCGAATATAATAACAAAAAAAGGTTTGTCTGTTAACTGACACAATAAACTCCATTTCCACCTTTGCAAAGATCAGGGAGTACAGAGACTGACCATTAGCCCGGATAAATCAAAACGAAGACGGTGGGTATATTCGAGTCATGAAAGCGTATCGGCAGCCTGGAAGTGCTTCGAATTAGGGGTGTCGGGGCTTTTCACCATCACTGTGGTGTTCCTCAGTATCAAGTCTTTTGCGCCAATCCGCGAGGCTCTCGCTAAGGCCAACACCTGCAGCGGTATCGTTGTCCTTCTTGACAGCAGAGGTAGTGTCGAAATCAAAGTTGGTGCTCAGTCGATAGTTCTTGTTTGTTGCTTCCCATTGACTCCGAAGGGTCTCAAGTTCGTTGGCAAGGCTGTCCAAGGCAGCACTGTTTCTAGCTTCCAGACCACCATTCCCACTGGTGGTGCCTCCGTAAATACTCTCACCTTCGGAACTTTCTTGCCTCGAATGCCCCAGTCCTAACCCATTAGCACTTGCAGCCATCTCGGAGTTCAAGCTTGGCACTTGACGACTGCGTCGGCGGTAGTTATCGACAGAGTGCTCGACCTGATCTAGTAGAAGGGCCACTTTCTGTTCAGCATCGCTAGCGCGTTGCTCCAGTAGCGCATTCTCTGATTGTAATTGTTCAAGATCCTTGCGATGGTTGCTCAACTTCTGTGTGGCCTCTTCGCTGTTCTTTAAAGCTGTTTCGCGGTGATGATTGGTCTCCTGGAGTTCTGTTTGAAGACCAAGGATTCGCTTCTCCATTTGAGCAGAAGACTCTTGGAGCTCTGTCTCGAGGCTTCGAATGCGCGCCTCAAGTTCGACTTTCTCGTTCTCCCAACGAGGCGAGGTAGAGGTTGTGCTACTCTGAACACGGTCTTCCAGCTCCTCAATCTCTGTCTTCAGACGGCCATTCTCTGTTTTATATCGGGATAATTGATCCTTGAGCTGCTTGAGCATCTTCTCGGTGCCTTTGACATAGTGCACAGCTGACTGGTAATCGCTCTCAAGTTGCGAGAGCTTCTCACGCCAAGCAGCCTCGGATTCCTGAATTTGGATTGCAAATGCTTGCTTGGTCTCTTCATGAGCGGCTGATGAGGTGGCGAGCTGAGATTCAAGATCTCTGACACGATTCAAATCAGGCGAGTTCGTTCGTGGGTTGGGAAGATTCCGAGCACGAATAGAAGCGGTTGGGCTTATGCCACGTTCACTGAGGATGTCTTTTAGTGCGTTGTGCTGAACTGTCATCGCGTTTGTTTCAAGTTGTTGAGCGGCCAATTGATTCTTAAGATCGGTGTTGGCTGCCTGTAAGCTTTGTGTATCACGCAGCGCAGATTGAAGCTGCCTTCGAATGGTGACTCCCTCCCGGCTTGACTGTTCTTGGTATTGCTCAAGACCAGCAATACGTTCTTCTGCACCACGTAACTTGTGAACTACAGCCTCGAGGTCCTGTTGAGATTTCTTGACCAACTCGTTCGAGGTGGTGAGCTGATTCTGCAAAGCAGCAATGCGCTCGGCATCTGCCTTGCTTGATCCAGAAACGTCCCGAGCAGAAATTTTGTCGAGGCCAGCAAGAACAGCTTGACGGTTCGTTCTAGCCTCAGCTGCGTGTTTTTCTGAAAGCTCTTCCGCATCGCGTAGACGCTGGGTGGTAGCTACTAGTTCCGCAGTAAGAGCTTCATGCTCAAACTTAAGCTTGTTGAGTTGTGCTTCAATCTTCTCTCTCTGAGATCGTTCTTCAGCGAGCTTCGATTCCAGAAGGCCTGTCGAGTCTTCTGATGCTAAAATTGCAGCTCGGAGGGAATCAAAGGCTTCACTATGGTCCTTTGAGCTTCCAATGGCTTCGTCGTACTTCTGTTGCACATCATTCTTCTCGATGCGTAGAAGTTCAACAGCAGCGGCAACTTCAGCGTGCGCAACTGAATGCTCTCGTGCTTCGTGCTGGGCAAGATGCAGCTCAGCCTTGAGGCGCTCAACTTCTGTTGAGGTTTGTTGTTTATAACTTTCCAATTCTGCCATGCGCTTTTGGGCTGCATTCGAGGTGTCGTCTGCCAACTGTCGTGCCTTCTTCTCGGAATCAAGTTCGCTCTTCGCAGAATCGAGTCGTGACTGAAGATCTTTCTGAATGTGTAGTGCAGTTGCAAGCTTTCTGCTCAACTCACTAGACCTTCCTTCAAAATCGTCTCTTGGGCCATCAAGCTGTGGTGTGCTTGCTGAACTTGCTCCTAGGTGAGCAGCCAGCTTAGCTTTAGAATAAACAGCTTCTTGAATGGCAGCATCGCGCTGCTTTTCGGCCTCGGCAATCTGCTTCGCTGCAATTACGGCTTGCTTGTCTACTGCGGTCTGAACATTTGCTAATTCAGATCGCATTGCCAGTAAAGCCTCAATAAGCGGTCGGTCTTCGTCGTCAAAAGTTTCGGTGGCCTTGTTATCGAGCAGAGGGCTGTATGAAGTATTGGGCACGTAGCCAGCTTTGCGCGCGAGCTCTAACTCCGAAGCATACCATGCGTTCCTGTTTCGGGCCGAGTCCAGTTCCTTTAAAAGAACAACTGTTTGCGAGTTTCTACCAGAAGACCGCCTGGAAAGGGGATTGCTTGGCTGTCTCACGGGGACTGGCGGCGATGCTGGGCGGGGTGTCATTGCCGGCTTGAGAGCGACATCTGGAGGGGCATCACCCGCTCCTTGAGGACGGGTTTGTTGAGCTGGCTTCGCCTTAGATGGGTCTCCATTGACTTGATCCTGCCTTGAGCCAGCGCGCGCATTTTGCTGGACTGGCGTTCGTCGACCGTTCGATATGGGGCTTTCTGTTTCATTGATCACCTCTCGTGTGATAGGCGACCCGGAGTGCATTGTCCTTGGAGAACCCGAAGCTCCACTGCGCTCAGCGGACTGTCCTCTAACTCGTGCAACTGCGGACACGTCAACCGTAGGCCTAGCGGGCATCGGCCCTTGAGGGGGAGGGCCAGATGGAGGCATGGCTGAAGCTCTGGGAAGTTTTGTGCCGGCGGTTGCAGACTGGGGGTTTTCTGCGTCACCGTTATTGGGTGGCGATCGTTGCCCATTAGCTGGAGCAGAAGCACCTCCGACAATCAACTTCCTTGAATCCGTTGGCCCGTTCGATCCATCTCGTGCAGGATGTGGCCGGCTGCCTTCGCTCGCACTTGGTCTACGTGAACCTTGAGCTCGTTGCTGAGCCGGCTGCTGCGCATCGTTCGGATATCGGATCTTCGAGGTATCCAAAACATAGAGAAGGCCCAAGTCGCTGACAGATGTAGTTGCTGAACTTGGCTCTCCGCCGAGGACCACAATTGATTTGCCAACGGTTGTCATACTATGTCCAGAACGAGGAGATGGGGAAGGGCCCATGTTCTGAAATGTGTACCATCGTCTTGATGATATCCTAAAAGCTGCGAGGTCGCCAAGATCTGTGCCTTCTTCTGTTCGTCCTCCGAAGACATACATCACATCGTCTACCAGAGCAGCAGCGTGCCCCTCGCGTGGTGCTGGGATATAGCCAATGCAGTCAAATTGAGACCACTTGTTGAGAGCTGGATCGTAACACCAAACATCGTTGAACCATTGGAAGCCATTCGTACCGCCAAAACTACCAGGGTGTTAGCTTTATTCGATACAACCCGGCATTGATACTTACAGATACATCTTGTCGTTAAACGTGATCATGGTATGATTGGTACGGGCCGCGGGCATCTTGGGGCTTGTCTCGCCCTGGACCAGGATTTCCCAGCGATTATTTGGCATCTGAAGCTGGTTGAGATCGAATGCTGAAAGATCGTTCATAAACAACCCCTCAACTTGGCCGCCGAATACGTAAATTTTAGAGCCCAAGATGTTGAGCGAGTGGCCATAGCGACCTGAAGGTCGCGGCCCAGCTGGTAGAGCGCGTGACCATTGTCTTGTTGCTAGGTTAAGGTTAGAGAATAGAAACCCCTACAAATGGGCAAGCTTACAGGTGTTTAAAAGATAGAGTGTCTCGTCAAGAACGTCAGCCTCGTCAATCTTAGTGTCGCCTCCGTATACGATGAACGCATTGCCGACAAGCAGGCTCAAGTGTCCAACCCTTGGGCCAGGTCCCTCAGCCGTGGTTGCCAACGGGTAGCATGCCATGTTACCTCCAGCCTCAATCATCCAGAGATCACCTTTGACTGTTGACCCGTTGATCAGACCACCCATGAGGTACACATCTCCTTCTTTAGACGACACGGAGTTCACTGCAGCGCCATATCGAGGGAAGGGAGAAGGGTGTGTCGAAGTATATGTCAATCGGCGTTGTGACCAAGGGTATAGAGATGCATTAGGACCGTTGATGGGGGTGCCATTTCGGACCTAAGGACAGCTCAATGATTAGGATATCCTGACATAATTTAATGCAAGAACGGGTAGAAAACTCACTGATGTATCGCTGTTTTGTTGGATTGGTTGGTCAGCACTCCCACCACGGCGTCCATGTCCATGGCCATGGCCATGGCTATGATCGGGACTACCGTTACTGCCTTCGTTATCGATTGAGTTCAAGCTCCCAGTTGGGGTTGCGCGATGTTGTAGAGAGCTCTTCTCAGCAGTACGGGCGCTGACACTTTGGATCGACCCTTGAGAACCAGATCCTGCGTCGCGACTTGCAGGCTGCGACCTCTCTGGATGCTTTTTTGATTTGAATAGGAAGGCCATGGTTTATCGCAAGCAGCCGCCGAGCGGCTAGAAATCGATTCGAAAGCAGTATGGAACAATTCGCGAGAGTAATGCGATAGGAGGTCGCGGAGATAGTGCGTTGTCGTGATGCAGTCGTCGCGTGGGTCAGGGATCGTTAGGAGACGAAGCAAATATCCCGACAAGTGAGTTCCAGCCACAAGGATAGTAGCAAGAATCAATATTCGAATTTCGAAGTGGCTGGGCCAGCATTGGTAGGCTTGTGGATAGAACTGCGTATTGTTCTTTGGGAATTCCAGAGACGTGGTCAGCCTCCCGGATTCCGGTCTTCGAGAGAGGGGGCTGGCTTCGAGGCAGCCGATGCGCTGGTGCACGTCGTAAAGGAGCAAATGCTTTCTAGATCGATCTTCGACGGCGCGGGTAACGGGCGTTTGAAGCAGATTCAGGAATTCAGACGCTAACGAAGGGAAACGGTGACGATGCGCAAATAAAGAGCCCCTGTTAGGTTGGCGTAGGAAAAGATGTGAGATGAAAAGAAAGTGGTGATGGTCAGGTACGAAATGAGTAAGGTAGCCAACAAAAGCCTACGACAGCTGTAGCGGAACGGAAACTGGCAGCGCAAAAGACGGATGGGGCTTGACTTTAGGTGCCTAGTTGGTCCTTGTCAACCTCCTATGGTGGCCTCGGCGACCTTTCGCCTCCTGTTGCTAGCTGGCTGTCTTTTAAAGGCCAGCCCTTTCACTTCTATACCCTGGTGGTCCCAACCAATTATCATAGATTCCACCGCGCCCCTGGACGTTGGAGACCGGCGTCAGTTAAGACCCGACAATATTTAGGGGTTCCACGCAAACCAGTCAATGTACAGTGCCATTGAGCACAGTCTTGGAGTGGCTATAGTTAGGAAAATGTTTTTTTTGAATAACTCGACTCGGGCCACTTGGCTCAAGAAAGTTCTTTCATGTGCCATGCGTGCCAACTGGCAAAACTTGAACATTTATAGTGTCTCGAGTCCATTCTACAGTGCTATCCTTCATGTATTGTGGCACATCCTGCCGAGGGCTACCTACAGGTAACACAACATCGTCATTGCTGATCGAAGCTCTTATCCCATGTCACAAGGGAAACAAATTACTGCCCACCGCCAGGGCCATTATCTAAATACCTTACCTTATAATTGGCGACAAGACGGTGTCCCGACTTCGCATTCAACTTTTCGCCAGGGTCTCTTTGTTCCTTGCATCTTGAAGGTGGAGACACCCTGGGCACTGGGAACAGGAAGCTGAAGATATTCGTCCAATCAGCTAGGCTTTGTGCCCCTTTCGTACATTGTGCCTGGCAGCAAGGTGCACTTGGCCTATTTAAGGTCTGAGCATGCACATGCGGTACAAGTATGATACGGATTTCAAGTTACGCATATTCTGAAGCCAGAGAAAGGAGTTGTTGGTCAAGAAACTGTACCGCTAAACACAAGTTCCATACAACCGTTTTAGTTCTTGTTACTAACTGCAGAGGAGAAAAGGTTACGAAACGGTTGAACTTCTCCAACTTTGTGACTAATTTTCATATGCTTTTGTCAGGTAAGAACTAAGTTAATACTACCCTTATTTATGGTTGGTGTCTTTAATTAGTAGACTCTCAGTGGTAAACGGAATATACTAAGCTACCCAACCTTAAAGGTGCTCTTAGTGGGTATGCCGTTCACTTATTCTTTGCTCACTACTGTACCTATTGAACATCACATCACTCGTCTTCCACCAGAGAAACGGGCAGCTTCCAATGTTAGCTTTCAGATGTAAGTCATACCAAGTACGTGCTCCGTACTCTCATATTCTCCAATCAGGCTTCAGTCACCCCGACTGCACACGTACCGACTAGGTACGAAGTCTTAAAGCTTTGTTTCCTCGTCTCGACGGAATTGGAATCACGAAGCCTGCCCGTCCGCTAACGCAGGATACCTTATCCTCATTGGGTGGCCAGGATGTGGTTTCATGTTTCTCGGGCGCTAACATCGTCAAACCCAACGGTCTACGCACGCCAAGGTAAAATTACCTACTTCTTAAGTTCTTCCCTCTGGCTTAGCCCCACCGAACTCCCTCTCGAATGAACGATGTAATTAAAATAATAAAGGGGTGGAAATCCGGCGCCCCGTTAACATAGTAGCGAGCACTTACCAGGCAGGTACCTTTGGTAAGTTAGTAGGTGGTATATATGATGTTTCTCATAAACCGGAATAATCCAGCCAAACGTACGGGGTACACTCCGCAACATTCTATAACAGATACCCGGCAACTTCACTCCGTAGGTAGTGGTCAGCAGATCTCACAGCCTAGTTCTAGCCTCAAACCCAGTCCTTTATAATAGACTACCTATCGGGGATTCGTAGACTCCGATCAATATTTGGTCTGCATTGTAAACACATTGATTATCCATTTTGGCGTCACCAGTGGCAAGACCATAAGCCATTACAGTTGAAATTAAGACAACCTTCACACACAAGTGTCAGATACATAAGCATACATCATGCCTTCTGTATTTCACAGTCGTAGCGGCGGTATTAAGGTAGGCTCATAGGCGAGGGGAGAAGAAACCTCAGCGAGCTCGAGGGACTAACAAGCCACATGGTGATCACGTGTAGCCATCTTGTCCAGTGTTGTGGCTTGCTACTTGAGCCCACCTCGTGGTAATGGGCTGGCCAGATAAGCTAAAAGAGCTTCGTGCCTCTGTCCTACGTGACATAATAACTTGGGTTGGCTCAATATATATGGTGTTTTTGTACTACCTACTGGAGTTTAGGTGCGTTTAGCACCTTGCTTCGAGATCGGAAGTTTTCTTACGCCCTCTGGCCAGCCAGCCAGGATTTCAATTGGAGCGGGCCCCAGTAAGGCCCATCACCTTAGGTGAGCTAGGGAGGAAATAAAACTCAGGACCTTGACCATAAGCGATAAAACCTTTGGGTAAATCTAGCCCAAGTTTAGGAAACATTCTGCTGAATTTATTTTGACACCCTATGTCAATGCCCGATGTTTTCTTGCTCCCTGAGGTCGATGTCGGTAACAATAACATTAGTTACCCTATGTCCATACCAAACCTTATACTGGCCAGTGTTCAAGCATTTGAATGACCAACAAAGTGCTGTTGCACATAAACTGACCTTATTTGAAGCTTTGGAGATATTCCGATCATATTAACTACGATTTATATTGACCTTGCTGTATGCGTGTTGCCTTTGTGGGGAAGTGAAGAAGCCAGCACTAACGGAACCAGATGGTGTACTAGGAATTATTAATTTCTGCCTTTATCCTGGTCAGCCGCCAGCGAACTTTAGACCTCATCATTGGCTTCTCCCAACCACAGTCGAAAGTCCTCCAATTGCTTTTGGGTACTCTACACCTAAACGTAGTGACCTACCCATAGTGACACAGGCTCAAATAGAGGGCTATCATCCGCAATGTCGGCTTGAGCTACACAGAGGGGCCATGACAGCTGTGTCGTTTCAATAGACGTCACTTCCTCCACATATTTACACCTACTCAGCCAGCCAAACCCGCTTCACTGCAAGCTCCTCCACCGACGCTAGACATTTCAATCCGCGCCCGTCACGACAACCCGCGCATCTTGGTCATAGCCAACTACTTGCGTCGATCGCGACAATTTTACGGTTATTCAGGCGTCATGGCGCTGCGATCCGACATGAACGGCACCTCTGCGCCTACAGTTGAGCCCAACGGAGCTGCCTCGGCAGCGCGACCTAGGATGAACGGCCGTTCAACATCGAACGATGCTACCAGGAGCGACGATGATGACCAACGACCGTTGAGCGCGCCAAACCGGCGCAACGGAAGCATGGCGCTCGAGACAAGAGACGACATGGAGCATCACCAGAAAACGCGGCCTGCCAAGCCAATGCTCCTACGGTCGAAGAGTGACTACGCGCCCCGGGCCATGGAAGAGCCTGAGCCAACAGAAGATGACATACCTGAATGGGGTGCTAGACATGGTTTTGAGGACCATTATCAATCGGAGGACATCATATCTCAGCTGGCTAATGTGAGTTTTCCCTCTCAAGAATGTCAATTTGCTGGTCAGTCATCTTGGATACATCCAGCCTCTGTATCATGCTCGACAGTTGCAAGATAAAGAACCACTGGCTGTAGTATGCCGTGGCACGTGGAAATAAGCACCTCGGGCACCAGCCTCGAACCTCTCGGCAATTTGATCACCTGTTAGGTGTCTTCTGTATCAGCCCCGGAGGAATAGATCCATGATCTGGCTCCGACACCATCCGTGCACGATGTTTATATTGCCTTGGGTTTTCCTAGCTAATTATGCCCTCAGAACTGGTATATGTATTTTACCGATAAGCGACATGAGACGACAGGAAAACCTAAACCACTGCAATACGAACTTCAAGATTGGCGGCAGAGAGACAGGTTAAAAACAGTGTCTGCAGCTCTCGCGGTGTGTTTGAATATAGGAGTTGAACCCCCCGACCAGCTCAAGACCAACCCAGGTGCGAAGCTCGAGGCATGGACAGATCCTACAATACCTCCCATCCAGAAAGCCCTCGAGAATATCGGCAAGTCACTTCAGGCGCAGTACGAGACACTTGCGATAAGAGCACGATACAAACAATACCTCGATCCCTCCGTCGAGGAGACAAAGAAATTCTGCATCTCATTACGCAGAAATGCAAAGGACGAACGTGTTTTGCTTCACTACAACGGTCACGGCGTACCCAAGCCAACCGCATCAGGCGAAATTTGGGTTTTTAATAAGAATTACACACAATACATACCTGTATCGCTGTACGACCTGCAACATTGGCTTCAAGCTCCCACCATCTTTGTCTGGGATTGCTCTGAAGCCGGCAACATTCTCAATAACTACCATCGATTTGTTGAGAAGCATGAAGAAGAGGAGGAGGAGGCCGCAGAGCGCGACCCAAACTACACGAAAACCAATTTCAGGCCTTATATTCATCTGGCTGCCTGCGCTGTCAAAGAGAATCTCCCAACAAACCCTCTTTTGCCTGCTGACCTGTTCACAGCTTGCCTCACCACTCCCATTGAGATGGCTCTATGGTTCTTCGTTCTGCAGAACCCCCTCAAGACCAACATCAGCCCAGAGCGGGCCAAAAAACTACCCGGTCGCCTGCAGGAGCGGCGAACACCACTGGGGGAACTTAATTGGATTTTCACTGCTATCACAGACAGCATTGCGTGGACAACACTACCTCGTGATCTCTTCCGGAAATTCTTTCGACAAGACCTGATGGTGGCAGCGCTGTTCCGCAATTTTCTTCTTGCTCAACGCGTCATGACGGTCTATGGATGCCATCCTCAGT
The DNA here is from genome assembly GCF_013396075.1 of Fusarium subglutinans. Classification (NCBI taxonomy): domain Eukaryota; kingdom Fungi; phylum Ascomycota; class Sordariomycetes; order Hypocreales; family Nectriaceae; genus Fusarium; species Fusarium subglutinans. Next base: position 35,943 of record NW_023502188.1, read on the forward strand.
CCTATCCTAAGCTACCCGACACCCACCAGCATCCCTTGTGGGAGACCTGGGATCTAGCCGTTGACATGGCATTGGCTCAGCTGCCCATGCTTGAAAAAAAAGAGAGCGAAGGCTTTGATTATGAGTATCAAAATTCAACATTCTTCACAGAACAGCTTACTGCTTTCGATGTTTATCTTACGAGAGGCGATGCGATGGCTCAAAAGTCACCCGACCAGCTACCGGTTGTGCTCCAGGTACTGCTCAGCCAGCAACATCGGGTTCGTGCTCTTATCTTACTCGGCCGGTTTCTTGACCTAGGTCCGTGGTCTGTTCAGCTCGCTCTCAGTATAGGCATCTTCCCGTATGTCCTCAAACTCTTACAGTCGGCTGCGGCCGAGTTAAAGCCGGTTATGGTCTTTATCTGGGCACGTCTGATTGCAGTGGACCTTTCTTGTCAGCAGGACCTCATCAAAGATAGCGGTTATAGCTACTTTGCACAGATTCTGAAACCCTCCGAAGGATTGCCCGTTGTTGACAGCGACGAACACAAGGCAATGTGCGCTTTTATTCTTGCTATGCTATGCAAGGATTACAAAAATGGGCAAATGGTCTGTAACCAAACAGAGATTATGTCATATTGTTTAACTCATCTTCAAAATGAGGAGAACCCTCTTCTGCGTCAGTGGGCTTGTCTCTGTATAAGCCAGCTTTGGCAAGACCTTCCAGAGGCCAAGTGGCGGGGTATCAGGGAGAATGCATACGTCAAGCTCGCTTATCTCGTGAGAGATCCTTGTTGCGAGGTACGGGCAGCGATGATCCATGCCATGACTACATTTCTGGGTATTCCTGATCTGACAGAGGAAGTGGCCCGTATTGAGGAGTCTATCGCATGGACAATACTCGACATGGGTAATGATGGAAGCCCAATGGTCCGCAAGGAGTTCATGGTGTTTCTTTCTCATTTTGCTATTCGCTTCGAGAGCAAGTTCTTAGTCGCAGCTTACGAACAACTGGTTGAGGAGAAGGAGTATCTCATATTTCCTCCCCAGGATGACGGTCAGGAACACAAGATGGGCTTGCATTACGCAAGGCCGGATAATCGCAACAAGGATGGCACCATCAAGCCAATGGCCCATGGTCTATCTCACAACACAGTATATATGGCGTTGTGGAAGCTGGCTCTCATTCTCAGTGTGGATCCTCACCCTGAGGTACAACGCGAAGCGACTATCGTTGTAGACTTTGTTCACAACGCGCTGCTCAGCTCAAAAGTCGGAGTTCAGACGCAGTTAGTCATGGCCGAGATTCGAAAGCGTACGGCAAGGACGGCACACAAGCATACTCCGAGTGCAAGCCAGCGAAATAATTCTCCTGGCACTTCTAACTCGCAGCCTTTACCCTCTCCAGGACTCCTTCGTCGAACTGCGAGCTTGCTTTTCCCATCACTGGTCACCAATGAGGACAAATCAAGACCAACGACCCCGACTTTGCCCCGATCACCATCTCTGAAACTCACGCCGAATCAAATACCGGTACCTGCAGAGCGAAACGATCGACCATCATCGCTGGCTCAATACAACGTCGCGCATGAACCCTATTCAGGCGCATACAAACAGCGGGATCTGATGAAGCCTCCCGCACTGCCTCTCAAGAGCAAATTCCTGGAATGGTCAATTGAGTATTTCCGTGAACCACAGATGAAGCCGAGTGAGGCAGATGAGCCTGGAAGTACCGAATATAATGAGCGTCTTTGGCGAAGAGCTCGGAATGAAACTATTTTCAGAGAAACCCAGCCATTGAAACAACAAGCGGGAAGTCACAAATGGAATAATCAGCTTGGGATCATCAACAATGGTGCTCAACCCGCTAAGATGACGTTCCATCAATTCGAAGATCATCTCGCTGTAGCGGACGACGGCAACACTGTTTATGTATGGGACTGGAAGAAGCAAGGACGATTGAGCCGTTTCAGCAACGGTAATCCAGAAGGCTCAAAAATCAGCGACATGAAGTTCATCAACGAAGACGACCAGGCGATGTTACTGACAGGATCATCTGACGGTGTGATCAGAGTTTATCGCAACTACGAATCGGATCGAGCCATTGAACTTGCATCATCCTGGCGTGCCTTAACACACATGGTCCCCAGTAACGTCAACTCTGGCATGGTGTTCGACTGGCAACAAGTCACTGGTCGAGTCCTTGTTGCTGGCGATGTCCGAGTAATTCGAGTGTGGTATGCCGCTTACGAGACGTGTGTCATGGATATCCCAGCACGCTCGGGCTCCTGCGTGACTTCGCTCACCTCGGATCAAATGACGGGTAACATGTTTGTTGCTGGCTTCGGTGACGGTGCCGTTCGAGTCTTTGACACCAGAAACCGACCTCAAGAGTCCATGGTGCGCAAATGGAAGGATGAGTCAGATCGACAATGGATCAAGAGCGTACATATGCAGCGCGGCGGACAACGCGAGCTCCTGAGTGCAAGCAGAAACGGCAAAGTCAAAATCTGGGATATTCGCATGGATAAGCCGCTGCACTCATTCCAAACAACACGAGACACACTCAGAACAGCCAGTACTCATGAACATCTACCAGTCTTTGCAGTGTAAGTATTAATTCGGCGCAAGGATCATGAATCACAGGGATTGGAACTAACTCGATTGACAGGGGTACATCGGCCCACGCAGTGAAGGTCTTTAATCTTGATGGGCATGAGCTTTCGAATGTTGAGCCCTATTCAAGCTTCCTACAACAGAATCGCAGCTCACCTATATCGGCCACTGCATTCCACCCTCATCGGCCAATTCTTGGATGTGCTGCACGAGGTGATCAACATATTAACTTGTTCACTTGCGAGAAATCGGAGTCTCTGCACCCAAGCTAGCGTCCTTGGGGCGGCAGGTTTCGCTTATAGTAATACATAGAAGAGGACAAATGAGACGGGATGTATTGATTGCCCGGACCATGGAGGAAGGGTGTCATTCAGGACTCGAAGCATGGGGATACGGATGTGGGGTTGAAAGGGGTGGCGACGTTAGTGTTTAGGTTGCATATCATATCATCCAGGATTTCTTTCGTGCCGGCGTTTAGGAGTTGGCAAGGCAAGACAAGCGAGGCGATGGAGGCCCAGGACGAAGCGAATCTCTTTCCACAACGGGTACATCCCGTCAGTGTCATCCAGTTCCGCGATGCTGAACGGAAATGGTTTCGTCAGAATACAGGATGGGACATTGGAGAGATGTATGATAAACTTAATATGAATAGTTGCTAATTTGAGCCTGGGGCTTGTGGTCTTTGTGTATATGGGCACTAAAAACAAACCAATCGTTCAGATGGCATTTTCTTTGGATCAAAATGCTGGCTGGGGTTAAAAAGGTCCCGTCGGGTGTTGAAGACGATGGTGGTTGGATAACCCCACCATGACGCCGGAGTTGAAATGGATTGGTATGGCGGGGCAGGAACCCCGCTGCACGGCCTGACTGATGGGCAACCACCACTTCATATTTTTATGCGTCACCTTATTTTCTCCCACCGACACAGTCACCGTCGCTACTATCTCCTGATTCTAGTCCGGTCTCGTTGCGAGCCTCCCCTAGAGCTTTGGTCATATCGAAACATCTCCAATCGCGCGTCTCTATATCATCCCTCCCTCGTCAACCGACACAAACTGATTGCGCGAGGACGAAACCTAACGCCCACGAAACACATATTCGAATAACTTCACCATGGCTGACGCCCCTACTGAGAAAACTGCTGCCGCCCCTCCCGCTGAACAGGTCCCCGCTGTTAGTGGTGAAGCCGTCGAGGGCGGAGAGGCTGGCCCCTCAAAGAAGGCATTGAAGAAGGCTGAGGCGAAGGCTAAAAAGGAAGCTGAAAAGGCACGCCGAGCTGCTGAACACGAAGCCCGACAGTCTGCTGCAAAGGCTGCTTCTGGAAATACCGAAGACCTCGCTAAAGACAACTATGGAGATTCCACTCATCTTACCAAGATCGACGCCGAGCGAGTCAAGCTCCGAAACCTGAGTGATGAGCATCTCGGCAAGACCATCAAGCTTCGCGCGTGGATCCAGAATGCGCGCATGCAAGGTGCTAAGATGGCCTTTGTTGAGCTTCGTGAGGAACGCGACTGGGCTATCCAGGGTGTCGTTGCGGCCAGCAGCGAAGGCACACCCGTCTCTAAGCAGATGGTCAAGTGGATTGGTAGTCTAAATCTAGAAGGCTACATTCTTGTCGAAGCTAAGGTTGTGAAGCCCCAGGAGCCAGTCAAGAGTGTCAAGGTCTCCAATTACGAGCTACATATCGCCAAGTGCTACGTTATCAGCCCTGGCCCTCAAGTTCTTGGCATGGGTCTTGCTGTTGCGAACCGGCCTGTTACCAACTTTGACGATGAGGACGCTGGAGGCCCTGTGGAGGAGGTCAAGGAAGGCGTTGACAACTTAAGCCTCGAGAATGTCCCTGGTGCCAGCATGGCAACTCATTTGAACAACCCCGTTATGCACAAGCGAGCCCCTGTTCAGCAAGCCATAGCCGATGTACGGCTGGCCGTTCGCAAGCTGTTTGTCGAGTACCTTGAAGCTCGCGACTTTGTCCAATTTGAGGCGCCCTGCCTCATCGGAGCTGCCTCTGAAGGAGGATCCAACGTGTTCGGCATGCCCTACTTTGACAAGCAGGCTTACTTGGCCCAATCTCCCCAATTCTACAAGCAGTACGAGATTGCTGGTGGCCGGAAGCGAGTTTTGTGCATCGGGCCTGTATTTCGAGCCGAGAACTCTAACACCCCCAGACACATGACTGAAGTAAATATCCCTATTTGCCCTACCAGACTCCCTCGCTTGCACAGAGGACAGCGCTGACATTCATCAATAGTTCACCGGTCTTGATCTTGAGATGGAAATCGAGGACCATTACCACGAAGTCCGCGACATGCTCGAGGGGGTTCTTCTTCATATCTTCCGAGGGCTTCAGGAGCGATGCGCCGAGCAGATTGCTCTTGTTCGAACAGTTTACCCTTCCGAGGACTTTCTTTTGCCCCAGCCCGGTAAGGAGGTTCGCCTTACATTCGCTGAGGGTCAGGCGCTCCTTAGAGCTGAGGGTCCGGAGGAGTACCGCAATGTCTCTGATGAAGAGGACATGAGTACACCACAGGAGAAGGCACTGGGTGCTCTTATTCGGGAAAAGTACAACACCGACTTCTACGTGCTTGACAAGTTCCCTGAGGGTGCTCGACCTTTCTATGCCCTGGAGGACCCTCAGAACCCCAAGGTTACTAATGCCTTCGATTTCTTTATGCGTGGGCAAGAGATTCTTTCTGTATGGCGCACTCTCCTATATTGTTTTTCTAGTCGTCACTAACTTGTTCAACAGGGTGGTCAGCGTATTCACGTTCCAGAAACCCTGGAAGCACGAATCCGTACAAAGGGTATCGACCCTAAAAGCCAAGGCATCAAGGAGTATGTCGACATTTTCCGCAGTGCCGGTGTCCCCCCTCACGGTGGCGGTGGTATCGGCTTGGACCGTGTGGTTGCGTGGTATTTGAACCTTCCAAGCGTGCACTTGGCAAGCTATTATCCTCGTACACCCAAGAGACTCTTGCCTTAAGAAGTTGAAGCTACCTAGAAGCTGTAGGATTTCTAAAATGTGAGAACTACTAAAATTCAGACGAGGAAGGGAGACTGGAGAACAAGAGATAAAACTACAGATAGTCCCTGGGATCATGACCAAAAAGAAGAAAAAGAAGAAAGAAAAAAGATTTGAATATTCCAGCCAAGAGGTTCCCCGTTTGTGTAACACAGGTCAAAACGGGATTGTATTGGAAGCTCGTGATGACTCTCTTGTATCAAACTCAATGTAACGTGTGACGTTGTGAGTCGGAAGAAGCAAGCATATCCAGAACGTCAATATCAATGACTTTGTGAGAATCGAGTGTCCCAGGTAACTATGAGATAGGCTGGGTTGGTCTGTTGAAAAGAAGCCACTCCGCAAATGGATCAATTGAGTTTCAGCAGTACTAAGTTGGGCTCGCTTAACCCTCAAGAGTCAGCCACCTGGCCGTCTGACTTACATTAGCTTCGTGGATCAATACCTATCACATACGTGAGTATGATGATTGTGCAAGTCGGGAATAACGGCACCAAGAACAATCTGTTCATCACATTCTAGGCACAGTGGCTGAGGTACCCGACCATTGATATTGTATAGTGACAACACGTCTATACCTAAATGTCAATCTCTCGCCTCAATGTCACCCTAGGTAAGTATCCAAGGTGTGATAAAAGTCGGAATGGTGAAGAGGGCTGGCGAACAGCACCCACCCACCTGCTTGAGGCTTTAGGTGAGCGAGTGCGGGATCTACCTTACGTACGGGGTTTGCTCCGGAGGTTGCGTAAGATCCAAGTTGATTGCTCCCCACGTTTGACAACTTGGGAGTTGCATTTGCATGCACCTACACAAAGCTGCGCCCGCCAGATGGATACACTGGGTTATCATATCGTGGGTGCAACATCTGAGTCCGATTTCCCGGAGAGAAGCGTCGGGATACTATTCCATGGGGAAGGGCATTGAGACCTTCGACTGCATATATCATTTACCAAGGGTCTTAGGATACCACGTAACTAGGCCCCCAAGGAATTGACCATTCCAGGACAAACCCTGGAGACAGAGAAACCCGACGGGTCCAGCAGGGGATGCGCGAAGCAGCGCCTGAGTACTGTATTATTGGTTACACAGAGTTCCATGTGCTAGCGATGATAAGTCAGTAAGCACCTAAACGGAGCAAATGTCTTCAGGCTGTGGGTGCGGTTGCTGACTACCTAGGTACTTGCCATATCATTTGCGTACAGGAGCCAAACTAAGGTATCTTACTCGCAGTTCTAACGATTCTGGAGGTCAAGGCGAATATCAAGAACACACCAATTCGACAGTTGCGCCGTAGCATTACCCCTCCAACCCTAATATCTTACTCTCATGTGCGGATTCTATGGGCCGAGTTTATGTATATCTTCCCCAAACAAACCCGGCGAAGGTTGGGAGAAGTTGCCAAGAGAGCACAGAACTCTGGCCGAACCACGTGCAAACGAGCAGAGTCCGTTCGAAAAAATCTAGTGCGCAAGCTCTCCATTGTGTTACGGGATCAGTCGGGGGTCTCTTAAGGGTCTCTTGCTTAAGCGGGCGGGCAATGCGGGCGGGCGGGCGGCCGACTAAGCAGAGTCGGATGCAGATGTGGCTTCGCCTGATGAAGTTGTTGTCTGTTGTATCGACTGCGCTGGGCCAGGCTGAACATACTAGATCAAAATACGGGGCTGCGTGTGTAAATAGGGCCGAAGAAGCTTCAGAAGTTGTCCTTGTAAGGCTGGGAATGAGAGGGTCGTTAGAGGTTTGCAAGATGCATTTAAGGCGTTGTTGAGATAGGTCGTTGTCTAGGTATTGATGGATATACTGTCTGGAAACCAATGTGCCAGGGCTGCACAAAGTCAATTAAATCCCGAACAAATCCGGAGCGTCTAGGTAGGTAAGTTAAGGTAGAGGGAGATAGATTAGTACTTAGATACCTACCTTATCTTGGCTTATACGATCTTGATATGTCAAGCGCAGATCCTCTTGAACCCCCATGTGAAAGACGACCCTGCTTACCTACACGCTAACGACCCACCAGGCCTCGGGGACAGAAGGAGGAAAGAGAACCGCGATGAGGATCAGGCAACCGTTTTTTATTTATTTATTTTTATTTATTTATTTATTTTTTTTTTACCATTGTGCATTAGACGGAACCTTTGAAGTTTGCTAGAACCACGCTTGTCAGTGGAGTCAGTTTGTCAGGTTCGTCCGTGGTTTGTTCCATGTCCTGAGGCCGTCATATATATATGAACCGAGAGTTGTCTGACTAACATTGAATGTCAACTTGACACTAGGTAGCACAGACTTCAGAAACTCAGGAAACTTCCTACCTAGGTACGAACTGTGTTCTGGTCAAAAGTGGTGGTTCACGAAATGGAATCAAGAGACCAGCCGATAAGAACAATGTGTCAGGGGGGCTGATCAGTGTGCTGCGTCAATGTTGCTGTTCAAGGTAGCCCTGCCTGCATGTGCAGGAGACGCATTTTTCTAGCCTCAAGCTCGTGGACTAACTCACGACTTGCCCTTAACGTCTGCACAACCATTGGGCTCCAGGGAGATAACTGAAGAGCGCTGAGCTGGCGGGTAAAGGCAAGGAAATAAGGGACGAATAAAATGCCCAGTAACGTCGGCCGCCTTGCTGCAGCTCCCCCATCGAAACTCTTCCTAGGCGACACTTTAGCTTGGAACGCGACATGGAACCCTTTCCGTAATACTGGACAACCTCTGTGAGGCCTTTGATCATCCAGAAATGTTTCTCGTTTGGAAGTTCGTTGCAATGCTCGAGTTAGGAAGCTCACGATGTTGATATCCGACCCTGGCTTGGCACGACTAACACACAACGGCCAATATGCACGTCAAAGGCAAATGCCGTGTCAGTCGTGATTGGCACCTAGCTTTGCCATATATCGCTTAGCTCGACCTATATCGTAGAGTCTCAGCCATTTCTTAAAAGGGCCCAGGCCCAACCTTTCCCGTCCCCCCGTTCGTGAAACGCATTGCACGTTATGCTTCATTAAGGCTACCTACTGCTGCCCCGTCCGTACCACCTCCCTACCAACCCAGCCCAACCGACGGACCTGCTGCCCTGCTGCCCTGCCCTGCCCGTGCTCTGTGCTCTATGCTTTTGGGGCTCACACTCTCTCTCACCTTGGTCAATCGGTCTGCACCTCCACCTCCACCTCTCTTCTTTGCCCACCCGCGTCACCCGCCTCGTTCACACCCAGTCAATTCATCCACCAACCTAGAGCCAAGCCCCCATACAACCTCAACTTCTTCTCTACTATTTTAACCAAGAAGCGCTTCTGTCTCTTCAAACCGACATTGAGTTATCACATCTTTGTTCATTTGCGCTCACACTCATTCATCTCTGGCTCCTCGTCCTTTTCGTGTGGTGACAGTCACTTCCATCGAACTACTCGATTCGATTCTGCTCTACTCCACCTGCTTCGTTTAACCTTCGCTCAACCTCAACCACCGCCTCTGAAGGTTCACGATGGATTTCACCGGGCAATACAACTTTGCCAACCCTCAGCCCTATCACCAGTTCATGCCGATTCCTCCTCTGACGCCGTCACACTCGCATTCCGCCGGCTCCGATGACTTCAATGCATCCCCGCCTGTCAGTAAACGACCCCTTCTCCGCGATCTCCCCCACTCCCCCGGTGCAGCCCTGCCTTAGCGTTTCCTTACCTGAGCATTACTCTAGCAATGTTGAGCCTCACAAGCACATCTTCAACGTTGTACCTGCATCTCGTCTATCTCATGGCATTAGTGCATCTTTGCTGACATATTGTTTTGGCACCTATAGGAAAACTACGACGGCCTCTCTGCCAGTCAAAATGACCAGTTCCAGTCTTTCGATTATACCACAGCCCAGGGCTTCAATGCAAACCCTCATCAGTCTGCCTCTGGTTTTCCGGGCCCCCCGACACCTCCCGGCTATACTTCCCAGGCCCAAGCCCATCAACAGCAAGGAGGCTCGTTAAGGAATGGCTCTCCTGACGAGCAGTCCGTTGCCCGCGGGGGAAGCGAGGAGGACGAGAACCTAACTCCTGCTCAGTCTCGGAGGAAAGCACAGAATCGCGCTGCGTACGTCTCCTCTCCTCTCCTGCCTTGTTCTTTTATTCTGCAAGAAGTCCCCATTGTACAAGCCATTGCTATGACTTCGAAATGCGATCGATGACAATGATTTAATACGTGACTAACATATGACTGTACAGGCAGCGTGCCTTCCGCGAGAGGAAAGAAAAGCATGTTAAAGACCTTGAGGCGAAGCTTGCCGGCCTTGAGGCCGCTCAACAACAATCATCCCTTGAAAATGAACGATTAAAGCGAGATCTCCAGAAAATATCTACCGAGAACGAAATCCTTCGCGCGACATCCCGCATGAGCCATGGTTCCATCTCTCCAGAGCCTGCAACCGGGCCTCTGCGCTTCAAACCCACCGACTTCTACTCCAACGTCTTGCAGAACCACACAAATAAGTCGCCCTCACACCGTATTGTCACCTCAGACGATGGTGAGCGTCTCCTAGCTGCTGGTGCAACATGGGACTTTATCATATCCCACGAGTTGTTCAAGAAAGGCCTTGTTGATATTGCCGATGTCAGCGAGCGTCTGAAGAACTGCGCTAGATGTGATGGCCAGGGTCCTGTTTTCTCAGAGCGTTCAATCACCAACGCCATCGAACAGAGTGTCGCGAGCGGTACCGATGACCTTCTCTAAGTGAGCGGCCAGGCGCAAAAGGGCCAATTTGGAAGAAAGGATACACGAATGGCTTCATTATGATTGACGTATATTGCCCAAAGAGACTTAGTGGAAGATGATACCCCGCCCGTCGGGGCTTTTTGGCGCGGCGTTTTGTATTCAAGGTTTTTACGTATATCTCCCAAGAAAGTTTGGACTGGTTTTCAAAGACACGCAAGCAAATGTCTGCCATATGCACGACCATGCTATAGGATCTTGGAAAGTCAAGTATATTTAGTTGCAAAAATGTTGAAATATTTTCTATTAAAGGTTTCTTAACCCTGCGACCTGCATGATCTTGAAAGCCTAGCCCATGACGACGTTAGGTCTATATGGTCATACACACGTACAGGCTCGCAAAAGATTAATATACTGTTGAAGTTGGCAGCAGACATAGAAATGTCATCTATAAGCTACAGTTACATTATGCAAAAACACGCTGCAGAACTCCAAAAAGAAAGAACCAAGCCCGTTCCTCATACAAATCATGCAAAACTTCTACACGAAAACCGGAATAATCAAAGACATGCCCGACCCTGATATTTGTAATAATCGCGATAACCCTCTTTTAAACCCTCTTTAGATATCTTGACTCATTCCCAACCCTGCATGAAGCGTTTCCGTTACTCTGTTCGAACCTGGAACTGCCAACGTCTCTGTTTTTGAGCCCAATTGTTTGTCTTGTCATGTGACTCTTGTATTCAGGGGATCGGGCCCCTGCACCGCTGAAAACCCATCGACATGGGTCTGTATCAGTCATTTAGTCCTTCTTTGTACCATTGGCCTGGGTGCCTTCGTTTTCAACATGAGGATGCTTAATAGTAAGGCACCAGATGTCGAGGTAATCGCAGATGGTAACGATTACGTCAACGACAAAACTTCCGTAGACACCGACGGCGGTTCCGAGCATCATGAACATGAAAGCCACTTGGTAGACATTATCACCAAGAGCGCTGGGCCAACCAAACCCTAAGTAACGCTGGAAGATGGGGCCCAATGAATCGATGACACCAAAGGCAAGAGGCAGGCCCAGCACGTTCCAGTAAGGGAAACGCAGGTGAACAAGGTGAGCAGTGATCATCTGTCCGACGCTATAGGCATTGACAAGGCCGGCGAAGAGGGCAAACGGGATGAGATGGCATTCGCGGATCTTGGGTTGGAGATAAAGGTAGGCAACCACCATAGACCAGATGCTGAAAAAAGGCACAAGACCGAGGAGCGCACCTCGAGAACGATCACCATGGGCACGTCGAGCGCGGATGACGTTGAGTGAAGACTCGACAGTGTTGAAGACAAGAACAATACTGCCCTGAATAAGATACCACTCGGTAAAGGTGAGGTTGTAGATGAAAGATGGGATGCCAATGGTGGAAGGCACACCGACGGTATGGAACATGCTCTGTTGCCAGAAATGAGCACCCCCAACGTATCCAGTGAAAACGAAGACCAGGACGATCGCAAGGACGCCCTCGACGGGTCCGTTGACGATACCAAGAGTGAGAGTTTTCGTGTGATAAGTCTCCCATGTCTGAACATAAAAGGTCAAGAGGGCTAGCAAGTCAGCATCGTCGCATCCCAACAGAACCGCCAGTGTTAACTCACATGCGAACAAGACTGCCACAGTCTGCCAGCTCTGTCCCATATTCTGAGAAGCAGCAAAAAGAAGGACCTCAAGCGAGGTATTACAAGCATCTACACCGTGATCGAAGAGTTCGCCCAGAGGTCCGGATTGCCGAGTTCGGCGCCTAGCCGTTTTGTCAGCACAAATTCAATACACGGCAAATACGATTGTAATACGCTTACGCTTGAGTTCCGTCCACAGCATCGAACGTTTGATATAGGAACAAGCCCAGTGCCCAAGAATAATACACCCAGGGGGGGCAATCTTGGTCAAGAGTGGGAGTATACCACAGCAGCGTCAAGAAGTTTGCAACGACGAATGAAAAGCCCGTCAGAGTGATCAGGTTCGGTGCCATGCTCATCGGGAAGCAATTGATGACGAATTTCGTGTAGAAGGGCTTTAGAACATATTTGGAAAGCAGTGAATGGTCGACACCAGAGTATTTGTACTCACGGAGCGCGGGGAGCTCCTTTTGCCGTACGTAGACCATCGTTGTATTGTATCTCGTTTGTTTAAATTTGTCGCGAAAGTTGTTTGTTCTCGGTTTTGTGCTCCGGCTGGCTTGCAGAGCGATCGATTGGTGTTGTGGCCTTTTCTCGTTGGAGTGGGTAAAACCTAGGTTTCTCGTCCAATTCCCGCTTTGCACTTGTATCCTCTCTCTTGTTGGTTCGTGCGTTAACGCGCGCAGAAAACCGGATTCTCGCAGTAATGAAGAGCCAGAGAATAGGTAGCAAGCAATGGTTGCAGTTCAGGACCGGTACCCAGAAAGAAGGGAAGAGGATGCAATCAAGAGACTTGAACTTGGTAAAGGACAGAAGGGAAAAGAGGCCAGTAGTAAAAAAGAGTGGGCCGAAGAAACACCAACGCGATCTAGGTACCTATAGCTTAGTAGGTAAGGTAGGGTAGGTACCTACCGACCTACCTCCGTCCTGTAAAGAGGGTTGGAGCAGACACTATCTGGCACCAAATCTTGTGTCAGTCTCCGAAATACAGTCTAACTAGGTATTTCGAAATGACATAACATAGCATCTCCACAACTGCAACTTCGGCCTTTTCCAGCTCTTGAGTCCCATTACTTGTTATCTGCCGAAAGGAAATTATGTAGTCTACGGAGTACTCTGTACCTTAGTACATAAGATTCCCAAAAAATCAAGGCCCCTTACGAACGTCATGAGACCCACTCACGTTCTCCTTCAATTGTCTTCATCTTCTCTTCAAACTAAAGTTGGTGCTAGCTTAAAGAGGCAACATATCCAAGAACAATGTTGGTAACTGTCACTTTCTGACATGTGCCACCACGGCCATGCGCCAAGTATAGGTAAGGTATTCAACACCCCATGACAAGTCAAGTACGGGATTTACCATCACGAGTTAGACTATCGAACTTTCTTGATCGTGAGCTTGTTTTCAGTGATGTTTGTTATACAACATATAGTAAGATTAAAATTTCTGGCTACTACGCCTGTATATATATATCAACATACTTCTGTTCCTAACTCTCGTAATCCTTTTGAGAAGAAAAAGTTTGGCTCAAGTAGCTCATAACTGTGGATCATGTTGTAACCAGCTGCACACTAGTCACAAGAAGGGTCAACGCTCCCGTTGCAAGTATGATAATTGTTCATCATATTCCGTTTTCGCATGCCGGCTACGGACTACTAAGTTACCCGTTCTTTCTATACTGCCAACGTTGTAAACCGGCCGAAATACATTTGCTTGGCCGTTGTTTCTTCTAAGTATAAACATCGCCGCTCACATCGTGACTGGCTTCCGTCAGAGCCCATCCCAAAAAGCATCCAACCTTCCTGCCCTGCAACAGTCACGCAAGGCCGCCATCGTCCACATACTTTTTCTCAGAAACTATTCCATGCCGTCGTGTATAGGGCATCGTATGAGAAATTTCATACTCATCGCCAATCACCTCCGCCCTGACTAGCAGCCTCTACTTGGTTGCCTAGAGTACCGTAGCACGTTCCTGGCTCTTGTTCCACTCGCCTTCAATGAACTGCTGCACGTTTGCATGTGCCATATTGAACAGTGGGCGAGCATGGTCTGCTACTGACATGCGATTGGCGTCTTCAATTTCCATTCGGCGATGGAATTCACCTCTCTTCGACGGACGGCCATCCCCAATTGCACCAAACTGCCCCTTTCCCTTGGGAGGCTGAACCTGCAAAGCGATCTCGCTTGGTGTAGCTACTAGGAAATCGGCTCCGTAGTACCAGGCGTGATTGATCTTATTGTTGTAGGCCTGAAGTTCCTTTGGTGCCCTGAATCTAGGTCCCGATGTGTATCGAGACTGGCTGAGCTCAGGCGATGATGTCCAGCATGCAGATGTCGTCGCAGTGTCTAAGCCCCAGGATGGCGCTCCTCTCGCAGGATACTGGGAGCCTCGCGTCGCGGCGGTTGCGGGTGCACTTGACCGGGTGCTTTTGTAATTGGCAGACAACCCCTCCAAACCCTCTGCGATATGTGAAGCCTGTGAGGCAGTCGCTTCAAACGACGGCATATTCTGTGCTAGGCTGTTGTTACTGATACCTGCCTGTCGTAGGGTCTGTCGAGTAATGATAAGAACGTCTTCGTCTTCGTCTTGCTTGACATCTTGGCTTGGTATGTTTGTGTGGAGTGCTTTGAAAGTTGACTCGAAGGTCGATGGTCGATATTGGCGTTGACCAGGGGGTCCGGCAGTCAAAGGCCGTGGAGCACCGGCACCAGGAGCCATGATACCAGGAGCACGCGCGGTATTGCTGCCAACTGCGCGATTGAAGCTCCGGGATGAGCCAAGGGGAATGATGGGTGACTCATTGGCCTGGGAATTCCAGAATGCGTCATCGAAAGATCTTCCGAGGGCAGTGTTCTCTGCCTGTGGCGGCTGTAACACACTTGGCAGCGCGTTGTTGTTGTTGTTGGACGCATCTTGGAGTCCAAAGGAATGAGTAATGGGAGCCAAAGGCTCGTCAACACGGGTTGTCGTCTTCAGGCCTAGGGCCGGTTTGAGCCCCCGAAGAAGGGCTTTCTGAGCTCGCTTCTGATTGGGGTTTGGGTAAGAAGCCAGGTTGTGAAGAGACTTTACTGTCATATTCATCAACGGGTCCATGCCAAGTTCGCACTCTTCGTCGCTTTCCTCACTTGCGTCAACGTCGGTAAGCGTGTCTTGTTCAGCTTCGGAGAAAAGGGACGCAAGCGGCGACGGGGTCGCAGAAGGCACGATTCGGGGTACTTGAGCGGACATGTTGATACATCTGTGGTCTTTATCGTCCAAGGGGCTGGATGTTCTGTCGTAGGGCGTCTGAGGGCTGAACTGCTGAAGAGTCGATGACCGTGATCCAGCTTTGAGGGGCAGAGTGGCAAGAACAGATTTGGGAAGCAGAGATAACCCAGCTGCAGGGAGACCGGCAGGCCACTTGAGAGAGCGACCTCGTCGGGCAGGCGGTTGCAGTGGCTGAGAAGTGCTAGGATTGTACGGGGTGCCAGCAGTGGTGTAAGTGACTTTTGAAGCCGAAGTTGGACCAGTTGGGGTAGACGAAGCGATGCTGATGGGGGAAGACAAGTCCTCCATGCTGGCTCAGCTCGATATATCTTGTTCACCAGAGGTGGTAAGGACGATCAGTATCTCTGAGATTCAAGGAAGGTGCCTTTTAGATTTGGTTTGCTAGATGGTCCAGATCTGTCTGAGTGTGGATGCAGATGAGTTCGTGGGGATATCTAGCAGAATGATGCTTCTGCAAAAGTGTGAGAAGGACTGTAGAAATACAGAGGTGGCCAATATGCGTAGTGCAGTATAAGATACCTAGTTTAAGAACGAGTGGGATTTCACACCTTTGCCATCACTTTGACCCAAGTGATCGACCTTGTGGAGAGAATCAGGCTCGAGAAATAAAACCGAAGTTAAGGGTAGGAAAACGGGATTAAAGAGGGAGTCGGGGAGGGAGGGAGGGAGGAAGAAGTGTGTCGGTTGTGGTGCTGGCAAGAAGCACTCCAGGGAAGATTGAGGGTACGCGCCTTCCTTCTTAACTCCAGCCCGCGCTACGCAACTCGCAAGAGCAGGAAGGTGCCATATACCAAAACTGTATGTAAATGGAGGAACATACAAAGAAATCCGGCGAAACACTTGGCCACAAGATCCAAAAGTTTAAGATATGTATGAGTTAGGATGAAGGTTGGGTATTTACCCGGCTTTGTAGGCTTGGTGCTAATGCTTCTTTTTGGTAGAATGTGCAGAATGTCATAATTTTCTTCTTCACTCAGTGTCATGAGTAGGTAAGCAAAGGCAAATCAATTGCCTCATTCAATTTGTAACGCTTGTGGTGGCTGCAGAGGCACTCGGATTCTCTGTCCCCTTGTGCCATTCATTACCAAGACTAGGTAACAGTGACTGCCAGTGTCAGGATGCATCATCGCGATGCAAGCGCTTTATGAAAGGCGACGCTAATAAACAAAAGCGCGAGGACCATCCAATATAAAGTGGCAGGCAGGTAGGTACTATAGTACCGTTTGCCATAACAAACTGAGGTCTGAGTCTGTCTGCCAGCCAACTTTAGAGAAAGGCTCTGGGCCGGTTGTTCTTTCAGCTCGAGTCACATACTCGAGCCTACCTAGGGTGTACTCTGAATGGTCTTGACGGTGAATGGACCTACGCGACTTGATGAATTCAATGTGCATGACGGTGAATACCTACCTACGCTAGCTGGTCAGATACCGTAGGTAGCGATTGCTTGCGCAAGCGGCAGCATCAAGTCGCGGTTTGCCATGCAATTCTCGAATGCAAACAAAGACGATTGATTGCCCAAGTTCAGTTGAGGGTCCACGACTTATATATAGAAGAACCCAATTCGGTTGATACTTCATTATTCTTCCTCTAAACGAAGATGTATACTTATATATTTATTCCCTCCTCCCATTCATCTCAATTAACGTACCCTCAGGGACCACTTTTACCTACAGAGGCTCATTGTCACGTTGTATTTCCTTTCCTTCTTTCTTTCCATCAATCAAACAACCAATCAATCAATCAAATCAACAACCTTGCTGGCAGCACGCCCTCCGTTCAAGACGATGTGGATTCCGTTGACATCAGACGTGGCTTGTCATGCGATAACTACCAAGTCAGGAATCACGGCGTCCTGCGCTATAGCCAAAGACAAAACACCAATAATAAGGTACAAGAATGTGTCAGGCATGAGACGAAACTGTGCCTGATCTCCATGACATCAAAGTAAAAGAAACAAAAAATGTACGTTTCAAGGAATGTAATACACAAAGGATGAAGAACGGTAAACCAACACAGTTGTTACAGTTAACCAACAATAAGACACTAGATTAGTCTAAGAGACAATTGTGCCTTCAGGCATACGGCCGTAATAAGAAGAATTGAAAGATATGAACACCCGAACAACAGGAGAAGGGTCGGGTTTATATTAGAAATAACCCAATCTGGTGACCATGGTACTATCATAGAAGCTCACTAGGCAGATTCACTAGAAACCGCCAGGCGGGTATGCGCTTCCAGGTACCAGTCCAGGGCCTCGTCCAGTCCGTGAACTAGGCAATTGAAAGTCGGGGGTATCTAATAGCATGTCTTGACGCTGCTGTTGTTGATGTGCTGGTCGGCGATGAGGGGTTCCTTGTTGGTACGGTAGCGGTGGCGGGTTGGGGTTGGGGTTCCAACGTGGGTTGATCCCACGCTGGGATATGGAGGTGAATGTTGAATGCTCGGACTCGGCAGGGCTTCGAGTCCCCGCATTATTGGCATGAATATCCTCGTATATAGGCTCAATAGGGGGCGGCTGAAGGTTATTACTTGCGGGTGGTGCATCGGAGGCGAAACGAGGATCAACATCTTCATAATAGTTGCTGTTCCCAGCGGCCACAGGCTGTTGGACAACAGGCGGCGTCCTTCTTTCAGTTAGTTCAGCTCTTGGTTGACCAGTTACCAGAGGTGACGGGGCCCGGGGTGAATTTCTGCCATCGCCCTGAGCCCATCCTGAACGGGGCGGAACATATTGCCTGGTCATCTGGTCAGCATCGTGGAGAAATCATGAGCGGGAACCATACTCATCAGTGCTATATTTACTTCCCTCGCTCATGTAAGTATCATGTCGCTGTGGGATCTGCCCCTGCTGGAGTCCAACCATCCCTGCAACATCCGCGTCGCTGTCCCGGAGCCGTCCGTAGGTTCCTCCGTCATGACGCTGAACAGCTGGGGTTGCATCCATTTCTACTGCGCGACCCCCAACAGTGGCAGGCTCGGTTCCTGGCAAAGGCGGCGGCGACTCAGCTCGAGGCAATGTGGACTCTGGGCTATAAGCAGTGTAAGTGTTCACACTTGGCATCGAAGGATTCGTCGAGCTATATCCATTAGATGGCTCTGACGGCTGAACATCGTGAGCAAAGTTTTGAGCGGGTGACGGTCTCCGATCGTAAGGACCGTTGTTGTATCCTGGGGGGGCGTTTAGACCTCCCCTCATCCCGTTTGCAGCATAAGCTCCTCGGTTGGGCTGTCCATAGCCTCCTCGTCCTCCTCTGGGGCCATATCCAGCCCTTCCAGATGGTCCATACCCTCCACGACCTCGGACTGGTGCTCCATAATTATCATATCCTCCACGACCATGACCCCCTCTTCCACCGCGGTAGCCTCCTCCGACTCCTGTTCCACGATTACTCATGCTTGGAGAAGGTCCTCTCCGCATCGCATATGGGTCGATAGCATTGTCGATTGGGTTGCCAAACTGATCGCGAGAACCTTGCCCCTGTAGGTTCCTGCTAAAGGCCGCAACCTCACCCACGCTTGCCACCTCGTTAGGGGCTGCTGGAGATCGATTTGATGTGGTCCGGCGGGTAAGAGGGATGGCTTCCTCGCTAGCTTGGTCGCTTCTGCTCTTCTGTTCGAAGGTTGTAAAGGACGGAAGATTGTCATGGACACCATTACCGCCACTCACGGTAGGTAGAGTCGGTTGTCGAGAAACTTCAGGCTCCACAGTCGTCTTATCTTGAGCAGTTCTGTTGTAATAATTCTCGCCGCTCATTTCAGCATTCTGAGCGATACGTCGCTGCCTATCTTTCCTGCTGACTAGAGTGCGACGCATCGCACAAGTTACCAACCCACTCATGGCAACGAGGATAGTAGCAGCAAGGACAAGGTAAGATCCCCATGCTAGGTGTGGTACAAATAGAAGCACGTCGATCAAAAAGGCCAGCAAGCAAACCAGGAAGTCAATGAGAAGGAATATAAATAACATGAGCAGATATCTCGTCGAGTGCGAGGGAGCGTGAAAGTGAGACACAGCAGCCATGATAGTCATGACAAGGGTGATAAGTGCCGCGACTGGGTGCACAATAAGAATGGCAGATAGCGTATTCCGAACGCCAGATGGCAAGTCGAAGGCTTGGCTATCATCTCCAACTAGTTTGGCTAAAAGAAGAATCAGTACGACTCGAAAGAGGGAGCGTGTTTCAACATCACGGTAGACTGACCAGTGTCGTATCCTACCCCGATACCGCTACATCCTTTGCCCTGTTGGCAGTAGCCAAAAACGCCATATGTTACACCACCGAAGCCACTCAGTGGAATGGCTTCAATGATTGGGGTTGATATAACAGCTAACAGGAGCAAAGCAAAAGCTGCGAACAGCAGCACCGTCAACGGTGTGCCAGGCCGTAACATGGCAACTGTGCGCTAAGCGCCCGATTCAAGACTGACAAGAGAACGACAGAGCAAGCGGCCGACGTCGCGAAGACGCGGGGACGGAAAGGCAATATATCAGCGTGTAGCTCTTTCACTTTTCCCTTCTGCTGCAACGTTAATTGATGAATAACATTGGCGAAGGGAGGGTGAGGGTTGTCGGGAAAATGAATCAACAAGGCCAATATTGGGCCGTAAAGTTGAGCTGTCGAATCCTAAATTCTTCAAAAATATGTCTCTTCAAGAAATTGGTCTGGTTCTTGTCCTTTTTCTCGCGTTTCTGCCGAGACCCTCCGTACGAACTGGGGCTATATGGTGAATATAGCAAGATGCAGCACAGTCGCGAGACCTGGGTTGTCCTGTTGTCGATATAAAGTCGTAGGCTTGAAGAAGTAAACAATGGTCGCCAAGACGCCTGATTATACTGAGAACGCCCCAGTGGGCTTTGGCAATTAATGCTATCGTCAATATGTTTCGACACCGTGCTTCGGTCGAGAAATGAGTTGGGAACGAATGTCGTGGTCTGGATTGAGCAACGAGGAGGGGGATTGACTTTGGGTGTTATCGGACAAGGTGCTTTGCTCTGGTCTATCCAACTTGGCTCTTTGTGGCTTAGCAGTGTACTAGGGATACAGAGAGCGCTAATCTCAGATAAGCTAGTCTAGTGGGAATGTCGATGCGCTGGTCCAGGAACAAGGGGGCCAGCCCCAGCCGTCTGACCTCCGCCAAATACACGCGAGACCAGTCTAACAAAGGACGTTGCAGAAATTTGTATATTCCATGCCTTGGTTGATCTTATCTGCCGATCTACTTGTTATATCTTTAGCACATGCTTTATCCGGAACCAATTCTCTTACCCGGAGTAAATAAAGACTCCATTCTCAAAGTTTACGCCAACAGCCAACTTACTAAGGTTGCCAATAAGACAGTCTTAGCCACAAGTTTAATTTCTCAATCATGGATGTCATGCTGCTTATCCCACCACCACCACACCATTTCACAGCATGAGGGAAATGGGAGGCTAGCACATGTGGGTCCCCACCGTTGTAACATGCCCACCAATCCCACGTCGGAAGGCAGGCGTCATTTTCGGTTGCAGTCGTAGAGTACGAACCCTCTATCGCGTCTCTTCTGTGCTTGGCTCGATATCCTTGTCCTAGGCTGCCAGTTTAGGCTCGATCTCTATGCAGTCTATGAAGCTAAGAAATACAACTCCACCGACTTTGCAATCTTCTCTGGTTGGGTGACACATGTACCTAGTAAACAACGTGTGTTTTTGGTTCGAACGAGCGCAACTTTCCTTGTGGCCTCGGCCCTTGCTATATCTGAGACAACGTTTTGTCGAACACTCAATCTTCCCATTGTAACAACCCAGGTCGATAATTTGCACTGACGTGGCTAACTTAGTCTCAGGAGCAAACTTTCTATGGTAGTACCATGCATGTAGTATTCCGCATTTTGTGGGAAATTTGATCTCAATTATTTTCTCAACGTGGTTACGCACGTCTGAAGTCTCAGTTGCCGCGATGGTACGAATATCAAGACTAGCGACCGAATATTCGTGGTCACAGCACTACTAACCTTACTATAGGTAAGTCGCCAGTCTAGCATCTTGACTTAATTCACCATATGTATCGACGCATACTGCTAACAATAGATCTCGACGGGCTAGATGCATGACCTGGGGGCTATAGCTTCCGACCATGTAGTCATCATGCCCTCCTCTTGTGCCGCAATCAATATGCAACGGGCCGATGCTCCTCTCGGACCCAGGCCCAGCGGCCAAGCCAGCTCGGCAAAGGGAAGAGAGAAAACTGTGCAAAGGATGATGCCCATGCTTTGCGCATTTTTGATCCTCGATATGTAAAAGCTGCCTTGACTATAATTACCTACAGCCCCATCCTCATTATAGTTTTCTCAATGACGAAACGCACTGCACAATGCTTCATGTTTCGACAACTGGGGTATAGTCTCATACTCATCTTCCCATTGATACACTTACTGATCAAGGGCTTCGTGTTTCGAATCGTGTTTGATAATTTATGGTTTCATCGGTGCTCTTTTGTTAACTTGCACTGTTCGGTAAAGTGCTACAACTTCCATTTCTGAACCTGCTCTCTGTTATGTCTACCCTATAGCTAGCTAGTCGTTCCGTGGTATCTGCGTAGTAGAACAACGGCTAGAATTAAATGTATATCATCCCTATATGTAAGTATACAATTTCGAACTAGGGAATCATAAAATAATAATGGTATTAGAACCGAGACATTATCACGAATTCGAGGCATAATTGAGTCCCAATAATGTACACAATGTGAATACGATCGACGGGGAAGACAATGAACAGGAAAAGCTCCACTGTACGAAGTACCTGGGAGACAGCTTTCTACCTATAGTACTCATAGTATGCACTGCGTCCAAGCTAGCTTAGGTACTCAGTAGCTCGTATGGACATTTGTTCAATACGAATACCTTATGTGGTTTATACGTCAGTTACGTCACACAGGCTGAGTCGGGGATCGGCCAGAAATTGTACCGACTTGCGGAAGGCGATCGTGTGCCCCCCGATTCTCCGAGCCGCTCCGGGGAGAAATATCCGGGAATTTTCATCTCGGACGTCATCAATGACTCCGGAGATAGGGCAAGAGGATTATTGCATTTCGCTCTATCTCTTCCTTCAACCTTTCCCTCCCCCATGTCCTCATCCAGACTCGTAGCTGTATTCCACTCATTGCTCATGGTACTCGACTGTTGATCACCACCGATCCCCCAAGCATGTTGCGCAACGCCATGCAAGGCCACTCGGCGTGCGCCACTATGCGCTGCCGACCCAGAATGCTCGCACCATCTTTGCGAAGATTACAATCAGGTGGTCCTTTCCAGGCCATGCGACCGCCGTCGCCAGAGGAGCTTGGTGCCCCCCGGCGCGCGAAGGAATATAGACGGGGACGGCGATGGGCGCGGCGCTTGCTCTTGACATGCGTATTGGGAGGTACTATTTATCTCGGGGACCGTCAGATATACGCATCTGGTTTTGGCCGCTCTCTACATACATTCGGAACCGGCTTGCTTGTAGCCTTCGACTACAAGCTGAATTTTCGACCCCAGCCCATTACTGGCGGGACTGTGCAGGACTTGCATAATCGGAATGCCGAGCGGCTGTTCAACCTTCTCCGTTCCAACGGTGGACTTTATCTCAAGATCGGACAAGCCATTGCAATGCAGAGTGCTGTGCTGCCCCCCGAATTCCAAAAGATGTTCAGTCGCATGTTTGACGATGCACCGCAAGACGATTGGAGTGACATCGAAGCAGTGATAAGACAAGATTTCGGGAAAAGTGTCGAAGAGGTCTTTGGCGTCAGCTTCACAGGAAAGGAGGGAATGGGGTTGATGGAGCGCAAGGCTCGAGCGAGTGCAAGTGTTGCTCAAGTCCATTGGGCGAGACTTGCGGATGGTCGCGAAGTCGCTATCAAAATACAGAAACGCGAGATTGCCAAGCAAATATCATGGGATTTATGGGCCTTCAAGTAAGCCTGAAGAACACAGCTAACTCCCGCGTACGTACTAATGCAAAACAGGACCGTCGCATGGATCTATTCCAAGTGGTTTGACCTCCCACTGTATAAACTAGTCCCCTTCATCACGGAGCGACTTGAGCTAGAAACTGATTTCGTCAATGAGGCCAAGAATTCGGAAAAAATGCGAGAACTTGTTAATACGGAAAAAACCTTGAAAGGGAGAGTATACATTCCTACGGTTTATCCTGAATTTACGACAAAGCGAGTTCTCGTGACTGAGTGGATCGAGGGTGTGAGGCTTTGGGATAAGAAAGCCATAACATCGCGATGGCTTGGAGGGCATAGCAATGGATCTCCTGGTGCTGGTCGCCCACTCCCGCAAATTGATATTGACGCTGCACGACTTGAGCTTCGGACAAGGCCATTTCAAGAGAACATCAAGCCAGAACGTCAGGAATTATGGCGAGGCCGACGAGGCCGTGGAGGACTTGGTCTGTCCACGCGAGAAGTCATGACGACCATGGTAGACCTCTTCTCAGCACAGATTTTCAAGTGGGGTGTCGTTCACTGCGATCCGCACCCCGGCAACATCTTTATCAGACGTTTGCCCAATGGGCGAGCCGAGCTTGTGCTTATTGACCATGGCCTCTATGTGTACATGTCATCGAAGTTCAGAAATGAATACGCCACCTTCTGGAAAGCACTTATGACATTCGACAATAAAACAATATCACAAGTGACAGAATCATGGGGGATCAAGGCGGCAGATCTCTTCGCGAGCGCAACATTACTGCGGCCGTACGAGGGTGGAGATAAGCGCACGCATAATGGGATAATGAAAGATCTCAAAGGCAATACACCGGCTGAGCGGCATTACGAGATGCAGAAGCGAATGAAGCAGGGCATCCGAGAGATCCTGACAGATGAAGATAAGTGGCCGCAGGAGCTGATTTTCATCGGTCGCAATATGCGAATCGTACAGGGCAACAACCAGTATCTCGGATCACCAGTCAACCGTGTCAAGATGATGGGCGAGTGGGCGAGTCGTAGTCTATTCGAGGACCCCCAGTTGCCACTGAACCAACGCCTTCAGAATCGCTGGCGCCATATCATCTTCAAAACTGTCATGGCAGCTTCTGATGTGGCCTTCTACATCTTTAAGCTGCGCCAGTGGTTGGGTCTTGGAGGGGGAATGGAGGATGAAATGGAAAAAAGAATGAAGGATGTCGCACAAGACTTTGGCATTGAGCTTCAGCATGATGTTTTTGAAGGCTGAGCCAGTGCCAGTGCCACTGCAATAGGTCTGGTGGAAATGTAAACTACTCTGTACACGACAACTTATGACGAATTCCCCATTCATGTAACAAGAATTTGTACAGTTCATACAGATAGACGACGATAGGTACTGCCTGGTAATCATCATGAGCTTGCCTAAGTCAAAAGATAGAACCCTCTCAAGATCGGCAAACGAGTTCACGATGGGATCCAGACCATTGGACTCGAATATATTGGTATAGAAACTGTATGGAACGATGCATTAATATCCCATTGCATGTTGTCTTCATCTCCTATATATTATTTGGTACAAGTGGTGATTCGCGTAAACGCAGGAGGCAGCTGTGTATTATTGTTGACATTTCCGGGAATAAATACTTACTACTATATACGTGGACTGGATGACTGCCCGTGTTAATCTATAGGTCGCCAGATAGGAATCTCTGATCGTTGCATGTTAGTTGTGAAGAATGATCTGTAACAGTCGATCCTAGCTAAGAAGACATTTGAGGGAGGAGTACGGCCCATTAGCTGCAGTCACCTCGAAATCGAGTATTGTGTGCCCTCGGCAGCCCTCCTCTTGTTGCAGTTGACGTATTTTGGCTTGATCACTGGATCAATTGTCCTGCCCGGCGATAGCCACATACTGACACCTTACATTGTCCTAGCTCATCGAGGTAAGTCTGACATGAATGGCTTTACAGATGAACGTTTTCATTGATTCATGTAGCGCAGGAGGAGATTACTGAAATAGGATTGATAGATGTCCAAGGATATGCTCAGCACGGAACTTGGATGTAGTATCCGTAAGGGATCCATCAGTTCACTTCTTCATAAGTTCATACGCGTTGCATTTAGTCAAATAAGGCAACAAAGTAGTGACACCTAATAAGTTGCCATCGTTTTAGAAACAGTGTCCAAAAAAAAAAGGCCTTGGGTTGGGTAGGACCAGGTGTATGGAACTGTCGGTAAATGAACTAGCGCTACGGAGTAGAAACCTTTTGTTTCTTCGCTTACATGCATTAGATGCCCTGCAATTAAAGCCACTGTGTTCTATCACTACAATTCTACTACGTACTTAGCTTCCTTGTTCAGACAGCTACCTCACTTTGCCTAAATACATACGGAGAACTACAAGAACCGCCCGTGTTTTGGCGTTATATGTCCTTCAAAGTATTCTTGTTGCTCGGGAGGATGACACTTTATGCTTCTTATCGACGTATGCAGTTGGTGGAGGCAACTAACCTCTTCCTCAAGCCCAGTTTAGTTGACACTTGACAAGCCGTGTACCTGCATCAGTGGGTCGATCCGATACAGCCTAAAAGTTGAGATTTCAAGTTTTGGTTGGCTCATAGAAATATCTTGTGTCTGTGCTTGAATTCGACCAGGACACGGAAGAATATACCTGGATTCGGTCCTGATCATTGAGCTTGTATCCGAAAATGCAAGCAATAAGGCCGCACGCCAGGTAATTAAGACACAAAGACACAGACTTAATATATTGGAGTCTAAGCCAAAGCCATGTGCCTGTGGCGTTAGATTGGCGGGACTGTCTCCACCTCATGATGCCCCCGCTCATAAGGATAAGGACCATGCGACCAGGACCCAGTAGCCAGGACCGCTGCTAGACTGGAGCTTCGTTGGCTGTGTTGTAAGACACAGTCGGTGTTCAATGGTATAGGAAGAAAACAGGTGGGAGATACAGAGGCTCCTTTTCTGGTTCAGGCCACTGACTGCGGCTTTAAATTGACAAATAATCACCGTCTGTTATAAACGGAGCCAAGTCCTCATACAGAATTGGCTTCCCCCTAAATGCCCCTTACCCCGTCCAGTCAGATTGTCTTGGACCCTGCACCATCGCTAGCGCTGCAGAAGGTTAGCGAATCACTTTTAAGGGTCCGCATCCGGGATTGTCTCAGAACAAAATGCGCCGATGGATTGCGAATCCTGATGACTTTTAGATGATATGGTAAAAGTCATGGTAGTTGAAACGAGGGGAAAAGGAAAAAGAAGCCTTAGCATGCTGTCTGATCGAAAGCTTGGCATATGTGAAAACCTACAGGCCACAGTGTGTCTGGGCCAGGCTTGTGCACCCTAATGTTTGAAGCGATGCAATATGATACTTATGTCTCGGGCATATCATCGACAAGCGTACGGATACTGTAGGTCAGGTAATATGGATCATGCCCAGCGTCTATACGTAGCAATCAGTCCGACTGGGCATCAAGACGTGGTTGCCCATGTATAAGGGTCGGAGTCGGTACTACCTTGGCTGGTATTCTTTTGGGCACAATTCCGTTGTCTAAGCTCTATTGAATCCATGCCCTTGATCTCGACCTCCATGAGTGCCGTTTTTGACCTTCCACAACTTTAACAACATAGCCAATCAGGTGCCTTATCTTACTCGAAACGAGCCTGAGCCACCCCTGGTAAATAACTCCCCCAAAAGCGTCCGACTCTGCAGACGCGCATCAATCCTGTTTCCATCTCATCTCAAGGCTACGAATCAACGTCGGGAAAGACCAGGCAAGACACGTCGTCCAGCTCATCTCCCCCTTTGCAAACTAAACGAACGCCTCAACCTTCATTCGGAGACTCAAACTCTCAAACACTCTCCACTGATCTCTTACACCCACTACTGGCACTGGCGGCTCTCCACACCTGGTACACGCGCTCTATACCTCAGGTAGGTACTAATCCATCAACCGCATCACTTCCCTCCATTGTACAGATCCCCCTTTCTGCTCCCCAATAGTTATTTGGAAAGGGCTGTCGTTGATAGAGGGCACGTGAAGATCAGTCAATGTTTGTTCAGTTGACATCTGCTGATTGTCCGTCTACGAAGTTGTTGTAGCCAGCTGCCTCGTGCCGCCCACTCGCTTGGACATTTTGAACTATCAACCAAGACCGCCCACTATCGTATGCCCATCCACCTTCCGTCTCGATCGTTCCCGTTTCCTCCACTCCGATCCATTGTCATTTAGGTTGTTCTCGACTTGAACTAAAGTCGCCCATTTAGTTTTTGCTCCCCATCCTGCCATCTTAGGACCCCCCGCTGCTTCCACGTGCTCCGCACCGTCCTTCTCGCGCCGCCCACTCATCTTCTGATTTGCCGTCTCTTGGCCGCGACTCTCTTCCTTTTCATGATCGATCCCTCAGAGGATGAACAACGAGCAGCCTCGCCGTACCAGTTTCGGCATGTTACTCCGACGCAGCAAAAGTGGCGATCTAGGCAAAGGTGGTCGTAAGGCGCAAGCCCTTAGGGAGGCTGAGCTTGAACGACAGCGCCAGGCCTCGACGCGCATTGCTCCTAAGCTGCCCGAATTCGCCAACCATTCTGAACAATTATCGAAATCCTTTGGCCCCGAGTTGCGCCCCGAGTCACCAGCCAACGTTCCTCGATCAGCAGATTACACTGCTATTCGGCCTTCAGCAGAATATCCTCGGGGATATGGCGCTGCTGCACATGCTGCCGTCCCTGTTCCGCCGTTGCCCAACGGTGGTTTTGATCCATATGCCAGAACAGAAAGCATGACAAACCGTGGCCGCTACAGCTATGCTAGTAGTGCTATTAGCACGGTCAACAGTCCTCGTCGTGTTCGCAGACGAAAGGACCCGACGCCTTTGAAGTGAGTTTCTAACCAATGTATTTCAATTTGTTTATTAGTCGTGTGCTAACACGAAAACCAGTATTCTCGTCATTGGTACTCGTAACTCTGGCAAAACATCCTTTCTTGAGTTTCTCAAAACAGCGCTCGCTCTTCCACCCAAGAAACGAGCCAAGAAGGGTGATGACGAAGTGCCGCAGAATCGCAACACCCCCTCTGGAAACTTTATTCCACACTACCTCGAAACTGAGATTGACGGGGAGCGCGTTGGTCTCACCATCTGGGACTCAGAAGGCCTAGAGAAGAATGTAGTCGACCTTCAACTTAGGGAAATGTCCGCATTTCTTGAAAGCAAGTTTGAGGAAACCTTTGCAGAGGAAATGAAGGTTGTACGCTCCCCTGGTGTGCAAGACACCCACATTCACGCGACCTTCCTTGTCCTTGATCCTTCTCGGTTGGATCGCAACATTGCATCCGCGAGGAACCCAGCTATCAATGGTCAGCAAAACGGACACCTTGGCGCGCGTGTGCTAGGGAGTCTGGATGAAGACCTTGATTTGCAGGTCCTGCGTACGCTCCAGGGCAAGACTACTGTGATCCCAGTCATTGCCAAGGCTGACACCATTACCACCAAGCATATGAACGTTCTCAAACGAAGCGTTTGGGACAGCATCAAGAAATCGGGCCTAGATCCCTTGGAGGCACTTGGCCTTGATGATGAGGATGAGAGTAGTGTTACTTCTGAAAGGATTGCCGAGGAGGATGAGGAGGAAGATGAGGCCGGACACGAACGCGGTGGTGCTCAAACTCCTGAAAGCCAGGAATTCCCACTACAGGGCCATCGAGAAAGCCCAGCGGCGTCTCCAAGCTCCAAGAGACTGTCCACCAGCTCCATTCGACGACATAGAGCACAAGAAGAGGCCAAAGAAAAGGAAGATGAGATCCCTTTCCTGCCACTTTCCATCATCAGTCCGGATCTGTACGAGCCAGGTGTCATTGGCCGACAGTTCCCGTGGGGTTTTGCTGATCCTTACAATGAAGAGCACTGTGACTTTCAACGTCTGAAAGAGGCTGTTTTCAGCGAATGGCGTGCCGAGCTACGTGAAGCTAGTCGAGAACAGTGGTACGAGGGATGGAGAACGAACCGACTCAAGCAGAGGGATGTCCCCTATCGTCATCGATGAATGCTGTTTATTCAAGTCAGCACCCACCACGCAGGATTGACACGCCCTTCATACGATAACAAGACACTTTGTCACTAAACCATGTCTTTGCTTGACGCGACATGGATTCAACCGCTCTTACTGCGACCACCTTTCGTTACTCACAACACTTGAACGCTATACCATTTCCCGGAAAACTGCAGCATACCCTTTGTCATCTTATTATAACATTTCTGAACTCGCGAGGAAGATTACTGTTTTATACAGATAAGAATTGCTTCAACTCGCCTTTACGGCTGATACCCCTTTATTGAGACACCTGACTGTTTCTACCGCCCGGCTTTTGACTTTTAGACCGACGGACGAGCTAGCCTCGCAAGGTTTTATCAACTGCTCATGACATGTCTTTTACTTCATTTTTTATTATCTCTCTTTCGACAAACATTCTCAGACACTGGCGTTTGTGGTATTGGTTTTGAAATGAGAGGTCTTTATGGACGTCTTATGGCTTCGCCTTACAGATCATCCCCTTCTTGACATCACTATACCGGCGCTTATTGCTGTTGTCTGGACTGAGAGCACGACTAGCTTTGGTCAGCACCATTTCTTAGGGTGTAGGACACAATAGCTATGCCGCCAGCCATTGCGAAGAGTCTGAGCAAGAATGATGATATGTGTAGCTGGCTCTGTAGAATCTGAGGTGTCGGAGGAGATTGCCCTTTCTTTAGTCAGCTTATTTCACTAGAACTCCATTACGCAACTCGTGCTTTTAGCTATGAATTGACTTACTACATGCAATTTTGACCAGGACTCGAAAATGTACACCACAGCAGCGAGCAAGGACTTCTCTCCTCCTGGATTAGAATTCGCGCGACGCGATACGGCCGCCGTGATATAGAATGTAAAGCATAACGCCAACGAAGAATTGTACATGATTATAACTACTCGCTGAATTTACAAACTTGCGTATCCATGCCGCCCAATGTTAAAACGGCGTGGATTCTGCAAGCTCAGTGTTAATGGGTTTGTTATCGTCATCAACATCCGCCTCTTTACGAAAAGGATTCTTCCCAACTCCTTTGATCTTCGCAATTTCTTTATTGCTCAAAGCTACGCCGTCAAAATTCGGAGGCAATAGCATGTCAATCATGAGAATATCCGTCTTGAGGTTTCGAGCACGGTCGCGGTACGCCTGTTGATTGCGTGGGTATTCAAAACGCTCACTCATGGTTTCGATGGACGACCAACGGACACCGTATTCTTTTATGAGATCTAAAAGGACCTGGGAGTCGTGCTCACTCCAAGGAACGCGCTGTCGTGGTCCTTGTCGCTCTGGATCTGCCATACGAACCTCCTTCTTCCTCTGTGATGCGGCCTTTGCGATAGCATTGAAAGGTCTGGAGGACATTGGCGCCTGCGAGACTGAACGTAACCCCATATCCTGCGACGACTGCTCCATAGGAAAGGGGTGTGCGGGCTCTGAAGAGAATGAAGACTCAGAAACATGCCTTTGAGCACGCCGTGGGACAGGTTGTGGCTTTGGAGGTGGCGGCATCTGTCGTTGTAGCTCATCTCGCCTGGCTGGATCAACACGCCGAGTGTCGGTCTCAAATGAATCTTCCCCATCTTCGTCGTCCTGGGAAAGTCGCGGTCGCTTCTGCCCTCTTTCTCGTTGCCTCCCGCCTTGGGTAGCTAAACGATAAGAACTTGCGGGGGGGAATGGGCTACTACCCAGGAGGTAGGCATTTGAATGCTCATGATAATCACGGGGAACTCCGGATCTGAATCCTGCAAGCTGTTGGTTGGAAGGGGGCACAGTACTGGTTGCTCGACTTCTACCACGCAAGGCTTGAATGGACTTTGGCCCGACAAACAAACTTGTTCTGCTGAGAGGTCAATACTTAGCTCTGTTACCGGGTAAGAATATTACTTACTCTGCCTCCTGACTTCCCACACGCACGATTGATTGTGAATCCGAACCATAATCATTGCCTTGGCTGTAGGCAGCCTCTTCTTGGCCATGTTGAGAAGGTTCAGTACCCGCCCTCACGCTCTCTTCGTACGCCAAAACTTTGTATAAGCTCTCAAAGCACCCTAAGAGATCTTCCACCAAATTATGCAGGGGAAAATGTCTTCTTAGCTGGGAGATTCCCCCATCCTCCCTGTTATCATCGATGACCTTCTTGATCTGAGCGATCCGTGCTGAGCAGAGATCATCAACATCGTGATCGATACCTTCTACACCGCCAAGGTCTTTGAAGTAACCCCCAGAAAAAAGTTGTGGATATGAAGGAAGCGCCCCTTCGCCCTCTTGTCCTGATCTGTTCAATTCCTTCAAAATCTCTTCTTCTTCTTTGCAGAAATATGCAACAAGAAGCTCCCGAAAGTCCTTTTCGTCCCTGTGACGAGAAAGGTCTTCGACAAATAACCAGGTCCGGAGGTGTAATGTGCTCTGAGGGTTTTGAAACATATTATCAGCTGGGGTGAAGTATGCAGGCAAAACCCGGTTGAGGCATTCGAGAAATGGGAAGATGGCCGATGTCTCCTCGTTCCTAAGCCCGTAAAGCGTGTCGTAAGCTGTCACAACATTGGTGCGTGCGATCTGAGTTACCCTAACGCTTTGGTTTCGAGTGGGAGTGTCATCCACGAAGTGCGCGAAATCAATGAACGGTGCCGTATTAGACTGATCAAGTGCATCATATTCTCCTCTGATGGTGTGAAAAGCACGTCGCTTGATGGCCAAGATTCCATTGAAGACATCGTCAGCTTCATTTCCTTGGAAGCATTCAAACAGGCTATCAGCGGCTCTTGCTAAGTCTGGAATGCTTAGCTCCAGGATCCTTTGCTGTGCTATGGTGATTGCTGGACCAAGTTGAAGTTTTTCGATGGGGCTGTTGACATTCTCAAGTTCTTGGCCGGAGTCCTCCGGTTGCGAATAGTCGTCATACTCATCATAGAATTCGGTTTCATCGTCAGGCTTTAGAGGAATTGACGGGATGCTAATGTCGTCTTGAGCCTGAGGAGGTGGATTACGGCGAGCAACCGGATCGTTCAGTAAAACCCCTACAGGTTCAGGTACAGGTACGGGCTGGTTAACAATATTCTTTGTTGGGCTTGTTGTACGCTGAACCGGGTCGTTTTTTCGGTTGCTACGTCTCGGCTCGCGATTTTCGTTCTGAGCCAATGCACGCCCTGCTGCACTTCGAGTATTCATTATTGCGTGATGACTTATAGATGTGTGTGCGTGAGGTTGAGCCTAGGTAGCCCCAAACGCGCTGTCTGTTGTGATGATTAAACCTTCGCGTTATCAGCCAATAAGAGCTAACCCTAACCCGAAGGTAGCACGAAGGTATCTGACGCGTCCCTGGACCAAACTCTTGGTGTTGAGAGCTTTGACCACCCTTACAAAGAGCCCCCCCAGACGCCAAATCACGGGGGATATTAGCCTCCACCTACTATAGACCTGCCTGTAAGATAGCCTTACATTTTTGCATCCAACGTAAATACAATTGTAATCTTCTTTTCTTACATCCGTATTACAATTACACCACAACTTATGATTTCTCCCATAAATCTATAAATTATACACCAAAGAGAGGTTATAAACCCACTGCGTTGGCGATATCTTCCAAGTAGCTGTTTCACTCCTAGATTCTCATTTTGAGAATCATCAGCCATGGCTATTCTGTCACCTATGTCGCCTCAAAATAGGTTTCGCCTTCATGATTACGTATTAGGCGGTTTTCTCGGCGGATTTTTTGACGTGATCGGGTCCTAAGAAGCCCGTGAGATAGGCTGTTCGCGTGAAGAAAAGGAATAACTAAGTCGTAGGTCAGCGTCAACCATAACGCAGGAGATGACATGGCAGCATCTGATTATATTCTTGGCTTACCGTCATTCCAACATTTCCCCAAGTCATGGCATTCCACTGGGTAGGGCTTAGCAACTTGTCCCGGCCTATCCCATAAGAGCTGAAGCCAATGTGACCAATATCTGCGAGCCAGAGAGCAACGAGATACGAGCGAACAACTCGGTTTTCAGTTGTAGTTGACAGGATCGCCACCCCAATGAATGCTAGCAGCAAATATAGATTCCCTAGCTGCCAGGCTATAATAATACTATTGGGGGAAGCATCACCGTCGCTCTTCTGGGGAGATTGCTCTCCGATGAACCAAGCTGGATCAATGACGGCACCAGCAAAACCGACAACTCTGTTTTTGATGTTAGCAGATGTGCCATTTAGGGATCGGGTGTGAGACCCTTGTTATGAAATCTTACAAAGAGATAGGCTCTATGATAGTGAACACTATTCGTGGGAAGGTGGGGAGAGAAGAAGCCATGATTATGAGAATAGATTGATGGATTGTTGAACGCGCCAGTAACATATGGCCAAGCAAAGCTGAAGAAATGAGAAGGGTACGTACACAAACTAGATACCAAGTCTGATGTTCGTTTCCCCAGAATCAAGCTCCGGTTTCAGATGCCGCCAACCAATGAGGACAACATACTGAATCCCGGAACTGCTCGGGATAGACCGGAGCGAGGACTGGTGAAGGATCTCCGGCAAATAACCGGCCAGTATTTCGAGCTTCTTTCCGTTTGACCAGTGCTTCCGGAATCTAAAGTTGGTTGAGCCGTTAGAATCCAACAACCGAGAGCAACGAGACAAGTAGCTGGCCTTCTCCGACTGTTTAAAACCCTTTTTGCAATTGTGCAACATCTCCGGGCCCCTGCCCCCGAAGAATCTTCTTGCCAACTTTAGTCGAGCCAAGTCGATTCAATTGGCTTGCCCCAGCTTTTGGAATAGAAATCCTCGGGTGTGAACCGAAAGAGGTGTATGATGACACTTATTACTTACGTTATGCTAAGCATAATATCCTTACAAGTCATGTACGGCTACTCGATTGGTTCACTTACTTATTGATAAATAGGTAAATTACATATTGGTACAACTATGGCTGCTTCTTCAGTACTCAATGCAGCATTTTGCTGGCATGTGAAAAAGCCCAACCAGTATCAACATGCAGTTCAATCGTTTTAAAAGGCGGATACCTGGGCCGGCTTGCTTAGTAGGTTAGTACTTGCCAAGGTAGGTACCTACGGACCGCTACTGTATCCGTAACTCGGGGAGCAAGAAAACATCGTGCCGTGTGATAGGATGTCAAAATAAACTTAGCAAAATGTGTCCTAAATTTATGCTAAGTTACCTAAGTATTTTTATCACCTATCATCAAGGCCCTGACTTTTCTTTCATCCCCTAGCCGTCGCTTCAGTGCTGTTGTGACCCCCCTGTTGAATTTGCCAATGACAAGCTTCAACATGTGGCGATTTCACGTGCTACTGCAACTGAGAGACATGCAGTCCAAGTGAGACCATATCAAAGCGTTCATGGCCCCAACTCTTATGAACCAGCTCCCCAAAATCGTAGTCAACATGGTGTTCTGACCTGTTGCCTCTTGCCAACGGCATATGCAGGTTCCCCTCTTCTCTTTATATCCTCCTCTCCCCTGGCTAATATCGCATTCTAATCGTAACTATCGATTTCTTCTATCGACTTTAACTCATGCTCAATGTGCCAACCCACCTTTAAGAGCCCACGATGGCCACGATCGAGCCACGCTTAATTCATCTGCTCAACGAGCAGACGAGACCGCAACTTAACCATGCCGATCTTCCACCGCTTCATTCCCTTGCATTCCCTTCTGCCACTGATCGATCATTGGCCCCAATCGAGTCCGACACGAATCATCGTGGTGATAGACCACTTGCTGACACGCAGTCTGTTATAAACGCCGTTGATTTAATAAATTTGACCAACGATGATGTTTCTTCAGAACTCCGCAAGGAAGGGATTGTCCAGGATGGAAAGATTGTATCGGCTTCAGGAGGATTTCCGCTGCGAGTAGCTTCTACGGACTCGGATGCTGTAGAACCAACCAATTCAATAAGTCGGTTATTAGGTGACGGTCCTGAGCTTCTTGAAGACGTATCGAAAAAAAAGCGACATCGCGGCCTTCATGTCAAAGATGAGTTCATGCAGCTCCCACAACCACTGAAAAAGCAAAAAGCCGCTCAGCAAGCGCCAGTAATGCCACCGATCATCAATGGGCTTCACGAACCTCCACCTCACGCCGCTTTGTTTCCTCCTATATCGTCGGATTCGTTTAATAGCAAGGATGGCTTGCATATGAAGGCAATGCCCAATTTTACGCAGCCTTCCGCCCAGCCATCCACTCAAGCGTCTCAAGAGGCTGAAACGGTTTCGGTCGCCAGCAAAACGCGCAAGCGGACCAGCAAACCGAGACGGAAGTGGTCTGAAGAGGAGACAAACCATTTGTTATTGGGCGTCAATCGATATGGGGTCGGGAAGTGGACGAGCATACTTGAAGATACCGACTTCAAGTTTAACGACCGGACAGCTGGGGATCTCAAGGATCGGTTCAGGACGTGCTGTCCTGAGGAGCTCCGCAAGTCCAACCGACCGCTTGAACTGGACTCGCCTTCACGCCTCGACCAAGGGTCGGACCAGAAGGGCAAAACAGATGTGCACTTTGAAAGGATACTGATAGATGGAAATGGTGCATCAGCGACGGACACGGCCTCAACAATGCAGCAAGACGTTGACACTACTCCTAAACAGAAAAGAAGTCGAGCACATCGCAAGAAAATGGAGGATCTCGTGGAGCTCGGTATACATGGGCCCTTCAAAAAGTCGCATCGCCGCGAACGCCGACCTTTTACTGAACAAGATGACATGGAAATTCTTCAGGGTTTGGAGATACACGGACCCGCTTGGACCAAGATTCATCGTGACCCGCGCTTCCATCTTTCCAGTCGCCAACCAACGGATTTGAGAGACCGAGTACGCAACAAATATTCCAGTGTTTATCAACGAATCGAGAAAAGCAATCTCCAATCTAGGGAGACGAGCCGAGGGAACGATGTCATGGTGCCTGTGAGAATACCAGCTGCGAACCCATTTAAACCTCGAAAGGCTACAACACTAGAGCCACAAATGAACCAGTCGACCTCGCGCGAAGATCTTTCTCGATGGCCAGCTCAGCAAAAAATCGAGACAGGCGATATCATGGGAACAGGTCACGTTTTCGAGTTCGGTGAAACTATGCCCCATCAATTCATGGGCGGCGAAATGGACATCTCGCGCTTATTACTTGACGATGCCAAGCTTTCACCAGCGATTCCACGGTTTAGTATTGAGGGCATCCCTGGTCTTTCTCCACCAGCAAATACCCCGCAGAAAAGTCACATCAAAGAGGGAATGCAACACCCGAGCAGATTATCAACAGTCAGGCCAGCATCTGTAAGTCGTAGTGCTCTGCATTAATGTTAAGGAAGTTAGGAGTTGGGAAATTGCTTTGTAATGGTATTGGGCGCACATAGATTGAGACTTGGAAATGGACGAGCACACAGCACGCGCTGGTTATCGATCGCTTATTACTTGTAGCTGATGGTATCGTTCGGCGCTGGATGGAAAGGATAACACGGTTGCCTCGCGGGCAAAGATGGGAATGTTTCAAAAGTTACATCGTCAATTCTGTGAGCCGCTCATGACATCCAAAAAGGATATCTTGTCACACTACTGCCGGATTGAAAATGACTTCAGGGGCACTCATGCACGGGATATACCATGCATAATATTAATGATAAGATAATTCAATAAAACCGCTTAACAGTGTTTTTGAGGGTTTTTGATCGACTTCACATTGTTATCTTATCAGTGTATCTTATCAGACAAGTGCACCTGCCTAGGGCTAGAAAATCCTAACTCGCTAAAAGGTGTGGGGCGAGATCCAGCACAGTTTCTTTTTCCTTATTTTGAAAGTAGGTTTCCTCATCCATCCTCCTCATCACCGCCGACAAACCAGCCAACCGACACAATGGCCCGCGGAATGTAAGTGGAATATCAAGGAGAACGATCACCAATGCGATTGCAAGGAATCATGATTGGGATTTCTCTCTCCTGTTGTCCCCTTCTGAGAACGAGGGTCTGACTGTCTCGATAGCAAGAAGCACCAGAAGCGCCTCAGCGCCCCCTCGCACTGGCTGCTTGACAAGCTGTCCGGCACCTACGCTCCCAAGCCTTCTGCCGGTCCTCACAAGCTTCGTGACTGCATGCCCCTGATCGTCTTCATCCGAAACCGCCTCAAGTATGCTCTAAACTACCGCGAGACCAAGGCCATCCTGATGCAGCGACTGGTCAAGGTCGACGGTAAGGTCCGCACCGATTCCACCTACCCCTCCGGCTTCATGGACGTCATCACCATCGAGAAGACTGGCGAGAACTTCCGTCTTGTCTACGATACCAAGGGCCGATTCACCGTCCACCGAATCCAGGCTGAGGAGGCTGAGTACAAGCTTGGCAAGGTCAAGCGTGTCCAGCTTGGTCGCGGTGGAATCCCATTCTTGGTCACGCACGATGCACGAACGTGAGTTCTGTCAGACATCATTCAGCCGTTGGATCAAGCTTTGGTCGATTCAAGTCACCCGACAAGACAGGAGCTTTATTTGACGGCTGTATGTAAACCCCAAATACCCCATTGCTAACGAGTTCTCACAGCATCCGCTACCCTGACCCTCTGATCAAGGTCAACGACACTGTCAAGATTGACCTCGCCACTGGCAAGATCACTGACTTCATCAAGTTCGACACTGGTGCCGTCGTCATGGTCACTGGTGGTCGTAACATGGGCCGTGTTGGTGTTATCACTCACCGTGAGCGCCACGACGGAGGTTTCAACATCGTCCACGTCAAGGATGCCATTGACAACAGCTTTGCTACCCGTGAGAGCAACGTTTTCGTCATCGGCCAGGACAAGCCCTGGATCTCTCTGCCCAAGGGCAAGGGTGTCAAGCTCACCATCGCTGAGGAGCGTGACCGCCGACGTGCTTACGCCATCTCTCACTAAATTGTGGATTTGCGATCGGAATGGTAAAAAATGGCATGTGGAATGGAGTCTCGGATTTGACGTTTGCTTTGCGGCTTTAACTACCCTTGAGATAGCCAGCCCCCATGAGGCTACGATAAAAGATGAATTTGAGCCCAACAAAAGTGTCGATTCTTGACAGATATCTCTCTCGAGCACGTTACGGAAGTGAACTGGGGACGTTGCCCTCGGTCTTGTAGCAAGCCAGAGAAACCCCCATGCTATACGTACTTCTTATAACTATGATAATATATCTCATCACTCTGCCAGCATCCGTATACTATCTTGTGTTTCTTTGGAACATGATGGTTGCCAGGGAGTAAGGCTAGGATCAAAGCTGACTGGTAGGGCTGCATTGCACAATAATTTACGATCAAGGCATGACGAAAACAGCCTGTGGACAAAAGTGCTCGTGGGTTACATCGATGGTTATCGGACAATCAGTTGACCTCCCAATGCGTAAAATTGTGGCTGTGTTACAGTTTTGCTGACCGAGGAGAGAATTCGGATGTAGGCGAATTCCTATTCCTTAACCACCCCACGTTTACGAGAACGTTGGTTGTTTGTTCAAATTGAATTTCTTCGTTTATTCCCCGACTTCTCCATTGAGGTAGTTGCTCCATGCCAGTGAAGGAAGCTCTCGAACCCCCAAACTGCGAATAGCACCAAGTGGGTTCGGCTTCCCTTCCCCCTCTCCGCACTCCTATGGTACATGCTGTATGCTGTGAAACTTCTGGTTCGGCGAGCAGACCGAGTCATTTAGGAGCGGGGAAATCCATCATATACCTAGGGTATCGAGTCGTGATTACGCATGAGGTCAAAATGCATGACTAACAAGAACTGCAGTTGGCTGTGGAATCCTCCTCAGCCATGATGCAGTTGGCTGTACTCTCTGAAGCTGCGATTCGGCAATGCGAGTCTCACGCGCGCTGTTCCTGTGATGTGCATGTGGGCGTAATGCGTGGGGAGCCTCAAACCATCCATGCGACTGAATTTCTTGTTACAGTAAGACCGCACACGCACAAGGTCCATGAAAGATGGATCGTGTGCCCCCTCACCATTACCTAGACAGACCCGCTAGGCTCAACATGCTATGGGAAAAGCCATGCTAATAAGGCCCAGCGGCAACGCGGCGTCCAAGTATTGCATCAGCGAGACTATGCTTACAAGAGAAGCTGTTTGAATTTAGATTTTCTTGACTACTTTCCTGGATATGCCCCACGTGCGCCGATGATGTTCTTGAGACTAGGTACTTATAAGTGAGTGTCAGCCCCATCGTGGCCACATCTAGCTCCGGATTTCCCCTTCGCAAGGTCATCTCTCTTGGTTGTTTGAATTGAAGGATTCTTGCCGTTCTTTCCCCTTCTCACTTGCTTGCGGATACTCGGTACAGATTCGCTTAGATGCGGCAGAGATTCCTGTTCGTGATCAACACATTGCTCGCAAGAGCTATATTACGCAACGGACTCGTTTAAGTTTGTTAATTGAAGGAAAAGTAGCAGCCTTGGGGTGGTCTTGAATCGATCTTCGTTCTACATCGGTCAATTGTGGACCGGGCCGCCTGAGTCATAAAATTATAGGTTTCTTTAACATTCGGTTGAAATGTTTACCAGCAGGACCTCGACAAGAACTCTATTGGGCCGTTGTGCCCAAAGAACGGAATTTCGACGAGGCCTTACAGTCTCCTCTGGCCTTCGTTCTCGTGTTGCCCATGATTCTGCTCAGAGAAAACCAAAGAATAACCCGGGATGGTCGCGACCAAAGGTTTTGGCAGTAGCCATTGGAGCTGGTGCTCTTGGATGGGGGCTTGCCAGCTTGAACGAAACTAAAGGCACTGGAAAATCTACATGGGGTCGATCAGTTGCGCCTCACTATGCTACGTTGCCCGAGATGGAGAAGGTAAACTACTTGCATATTCTCGTGCCCTCAGGCTGACCTTTAAAACAGGCGATCAAGCGAATCGAGAACGAGGTTGGAATAGAAGGCTTCATTTCGACAGACCCCGAGGATCTACTAGCACATGGCTACTCAGAATGGTCTACGGTCAACCCTGATACTTTGCCGGTAGCTGTGGCATATCCCAGAACAACCGAGCAAGTTTCTGTGATCGCTCGCATATGTCATGAGCATCGCGTTCCTATCATCCCCTATTCCGGAGGCTCAAGCTTGGAAGGCAATTTTTCTGCCCCTTACGGAGGAATCAGTGTGGATTTTGCGTACATGGACCAGATCATTCAGTTTAACAAAGATGATATGGATATTGTGGTCCAGCCTAGCATTGGCTGGCAAGACCTAAACGCAAAGCTATTGGCTATGGACAGTGGTCTTTTCTTTCCTGTCGATCCTGGTATGTGACCAACAAGCATGGAGGGCCAGATATATTGCAGCACTGACGAATCTGTTCAGGTCCATCAGCGAAGATAGGAGGTATGATCGGGACGAATTGCTCTGGAACAAATGCTGTAAGATATGGTACAATGAAGGATTGGGTCATTAACTTGACCGTTGTCCTGTCCGACGGGCGTATTATCAAAACCAGACGAAGGCCGCGAAAGTCATCTGCTGGATACAATCTGAACGGACTGTTTGTTGGCTCCGAAGGCACCCTGGGGATTGTCACGGAAGGTATAACAAGGTTTATCCACGGAAAACGAAAGTTTTACTAACACGTACAGCTACACTCAAGCTGGCTGTCATTCCAGAGCAGTATTCGGTTGCTGTTGTTACATTTCCCACCATTCGAGATGCCGCCGATGCAGCAGCTGGCGTCATGCAGGCCGGCGTTCCTGTGGCGGCGATGGAGATCATGGATGAAGTCCAAATGCGAGTCATCAACCTCGGTGGCGCTACGAAACCGCGGGTCTGGAAGGAATTGCCAACGTTGTTTTTCAAGTTCTCGGGCACAAAAGACGGCGTGAAAGACAACATCAACAGGGTAAAGAAAATTGCGGCGGCAAACAAGGGTGGAAGTTTCGAGTTTGCTCGGGATGCTGCTGAGCAACAATTGCTCTGGTCTGCCAGGAAAGAGTCCCTTTGGTCTATGCTCTCTCTCCGGAAAAATGGTGACGATGTTTGTGAGTACCACAACGCTGCAATCAACATATTACGTGTCGATCCGGTCGCTAATTTATGATAACACAGGGAGCACCGATGTAGCTGTTCCGTTCAGCCGGCTAGCTGACATCATAGAGGTCAGCAAGAAAGAGATGGATGAGCTTGGTCTCTTCGCCAGCATCTTGGGACACGTGGGAGACGGAAACTTTCATGAAAGTATCATGTATAACAAGAACGTGCCTGGCGAGCGCCAAAAAGTCGAAGCTTGCGTCAAGAACATGGTGAAACGAGCGCTAGACATGGATGGAACATGTACAGGAGAGCATTCCATCGGCTGGGGCAAAAAAGAGAGTCTCCTATGGGAAGTTGGACCAGAGACTCTGGAAGTTATGGCAGCTGTGAAGAAGGCTTTCGACCCTGAATGGATCTTGAATCCTGGAAAGATCATGGATGTGCCTTGGGAGAACACTCTGTATCCTGGGTCAAATACCGCGGTGACACCAAACCGTGTGGTGAAAGACTTGGTCTAAGACAGGAGCTGTCGCTGTGTTTCTACATAGCTCCTTAGATTAGTGGGTTAGCAACAAATCATTACTGCATATAGAGATTTGCAGTGTGGATCGATGCTTGTAGGAACACAGCAGCTATGGTTCTAGTGTTAAATGAAACATTGTAGGACAAACCCAAACCGCAGCTATGTATTGAGAGAGTGCTAATGTAGCTAATTGCCCATTCATCAACACGAAACTGAGGCATACTGCACTACGGCGTCTTACACTGCAGAAACTTGACAGATGTGATGCTGCCGTAACAATCAGCAAGTGCATTAAATGCAAGCGAACAAAACGTTTATACAAAGCCCGTCTGTACTCAGGAAAGCGGCCAATTACTCAACTGACTGTTGGTCTCAGCGATTTCGCTTCCATCATTAGGCTTCGTACATTTCTCTTTCAAACAACATCAAACACCAACAAACACCAACAAACACCAACGGATAGCTGCGTTCAATCTCGTCTTGCCCAAATCCCTTTGCCTCTCTGCTAGAATTTCGACACTAGGAGCTGTGCTTAACTAGGAGCTTGATTCACTGCTTCGTATGACCTAGTGCTAGTTCGATTTTATTTCTTGTTTGCAGCAGCTGCAGCAGCAGCAGGAGGCATCTGCAATCTCGGGCT
This sequence comes from Fusarium subglutinans, assembly GCF_013396075.1. Lineage (NCBI taxonomy): Eukaryota > Fungi > Ascomycota > Sordariomycetes > Hypocreales > Nectriaceae > Fusarium > Fusarium subglutinans. The sequence goes on from NW_023502188.1 coordinate 78,327, forward strand.
TCTAGTAGATCCCTGCTCTCTGAATCACGGCACAACACTCGCCACTTGTCATCGCCCATCACCACGCCGAGTGACGAAATTCATCTTCCTCAATCCAAAAATCTCTTTCATCTTGACCTTTGCTACAACAGCCGTGCTAACTTCTGACCTTTATGACCAACACTTGAAGTGTGCTGCATCAAAGGTATCCATGGGGCATCATTCAATTGACAAAGGTACATTCTTTCATAGACATCATTGCCATTTGAACTCGTCATTGAGGAAGCCAGTTTAACTAACGAACTTTCCAGATTGCATGGATAGAAATTGAACATGAGCTCCAAGCGCCTCCCCGACGGACTCTCGAAAGGGTCCCAACGAAACCCCAAGCACCAGCGAAGATCGAAGAGATGCAGGCCAGGGAAACCCAAGGTTCGACGAAACCATGCAGTCAACATTGATGGCCTTGCTCCTCAGCTCCACGAACAATGGAAAGCATGGCCTGAACTCACGATACAGCTTGAGGGATTGCCAACTTCAGTCACCACTTCAAATCTCTGGGACTGGTTCTCTCATGAGGGAGAAATCGCATACATGGACATCTACGAAACGCAAAGAAACCCGAACATCAGCAACGCCAAAATCAGGTTTGAACCACCGCCACAGCGAAACTTTTGGTGCACGGGCAGTTATGTTGTTCGCCATCACGACAGAAAACAGTATCCCAAAGAGATTGAGATTTCTATCAAGCTTTCCAATCACGTACCTCCAGGTTTTCTGAAAAGTCCAGTACATCGTGACCGGACTTGTCCTGTCAAACTGACACTCTATCCTGCGGCCATGAATTTTGGGAGCCTGACAGGGGAGAGCTCAATGAAGATCATGAAGTCTATCCCTGGCATTGGCAATGGAAGTAGTCTTAAACTCGAGCTCAGCCCGAAATACCAGAAACTGACTGCGTTCTTTCCCGTACCGAGTGTTGTGGGGGAAAACAGAACTGAACGACAACACAAAGTTGTTATTGACTTTGCGAGTATGAAGAATGTTTACCAAACAGCGGCCGTTGATAATTGCTGTACTCTTGTTATTCCTCTCAAGACACCACCCCAGTACTATTGGAAGGCTCCTCATGTCCATTCGACATTTTCCGACGAAGCCAAGAATTGGAGTGTGATGGAGAGCTGGAATCGTGCGACAAACATTGTTCAGCATGCTGGCCTCCCCATGATGCACCCGGTCACTCTCCACAACGATTTTAAAGATCCCGAATTCGTTGATATTGGTCGATGGACCACTCTTGGCTTCGTTTTGGAAGGGAAGACTGAAATAGCAAGCCAGGCCAATCAGCAATTAGTTACCATCCTGGACGACTTCAACATCTCTACGAAAGTTCAAGATGATTTCCAAACTGTAGATGGAACAAAAGCCAAGATGTGGGAATACATAGACCACCAGGCCCCGACCGAAGGGCACAACGCACTCCAGATGCTTCAGTACTCCCCGGACTCGGTTATTCATCTACCTTTCGAAATCAGATACCAGCTTGAAGTTTGTCTTTCACGCGGCTATCTAAACGAACACATGATAGGGAGGGAGTTCCTGGAGAGACTTGCGGAAATGAAACCGGCCAAAGCCAGGCTTTGTCTCGAAACTGTGGCTGACAACGCTCAAGTTGTCGTCGACCCGATGGCTATTTTAGAGGAGTCTCAGCTTGATGGCTCCATAGTAATGTCAAGAACTCCTTCTCATTGTTGTCTTGTCCGTAAAGCAGTCATCACGCCAACAACCATTCGCTATACAACACCTACTGTGGAGATGTCCAACCGCGTCATGCGTCGCTACAAGCATTATGAGGACCGTTTCCTCAAAATCCAATTCATCGAGGAGATGGAAAAGGGGAGGATTGCGGTAAACAAGGACCAAAATGACGAGATCTACAAAAGGGTGCTTCGTTCAATGTACAAAGGCGTTCGTATCGGCGATCGTCTTTACGAATTCCTTGCCTTTGGCAACTCGCAGCTCAGAGTCAACGGCGCTTACTTCTTTTGTCCCACGGAACACCTATCATGCGATGATATCCGCAGGTGGATGGGCCAGTTTAGCCATATAAAGGTTGTGGCCAAGTATGCTGCTCGCCTCGGTCAATGCTTCTCTACCACACGAGAGCTTCATGCAATTTCGGCGCCGGCAACCCGACAGATACCTGATGTTGAGAGGAACGGCTACTGCTTCACCGACGGCATCGGCAAGATATCGTCGTTCTTGGCGCAGCTTATCAGCGAAGACATGATTCTTGATGTTATTGCACAACCCTCCGCCTTCCAGTTTCGTATGGGTGGTTGTAAAGGGGTTCTCGCCATTTGGCCCAACGACACCAAAGTCATGGAAGTCCATATTCGCGAATCCCAGAAGAAGTTCGAGTCAGATTCTAAAGGTCTCGAAATTATCCGCAGTGCAGCAATGGCGACAGCAACCCTTAACAGACAAACAATCACCATTCTTGAATGTCTTGGGGTCCCCATCGCTTCCTTCACTAAACTGCTTGACCACCAGCTACGGTCGTATGAGCTGGCCATGGAGGACAACGATGTTGCAATAGACATGTTGACCAAATTTGTTGACGAGAACAGTATCTCTGACCTGCTTAGGGCTGGCTTCAGAACAGATGATCTGCAGGAACCATTCGTTGTTAACGTACTTAAACTTTGGAGGTCTTGGTCCTTGAAGCTACTCAAGGAGAAAGCAAGGATTCAGGTGCAGAAAAGTGCCTTCGTCCTTGGCTGCGTCGATGAAACTGGCACCCTCAGAGGTCACTCATCCGAAACCGAAGGCTCCGAAGATAAAGATATTGATAGACTTCCGCAAATCTTCATTCAGCTAAGCGACGCAACACACTATAACAAGACTCAGGTCATCAGTGGAGTATGCATAATTGGGCGCAACCCTTCGCTACACCCTGGAGACATTCGTATTGTTGAAGCGGTGGACTGTCCAGCCCTTCATCACCTAAGGGATGTCGTTGTGTTTCCCTCTACTGGCGATCAGCCTGTTCCTAACATGCTTTCTGGTGGCGACCTTGACGGCGATGACTTCTTCGTAATATGGGAGCCGACTTTGATTCCTAAGAGATGGAACTATCCGCCTATGAACTACTCAGCACCCAAACCCATTGAGCTTGATCGTGATGTCACGGTCGACGATCTCAGGAATTTCTTCGTCAAGTACCTAAAGAACGATAAACTGCCGCTCATTGCAACATCTCATCTAGCATTTTCAGACGAGCTTGGCCCAATGTCACCAAAATGTAAGTCGCGGTAGTGCTCACATATCAGAGTCTTCTGCTAACCCTATTTCAAGGTCTTGAACTTGCAGAGCTGCACTCCAAAGCAGTGGACTATCCGAAGACAGGCGACCCAGCGGTACTGAGACGAGATCAACAACCTCGGAAGTGGCCCCATTTCATGGAGAAGAAGAACAGCTACACCTCCAGGAAAGCTCTTGGTGTCATATTTGACAAAGTGAAAGGCAAGCAAGTCAAGTTTGACCCTATCTGGGACAGTCCGTTCGACCAACGGATTATCACAAAGTTTGAACTCGACCGAGACATACTTAAATCTGCAAGAAAGATCAAGACGCAATACGACATATCTGTACGCCGACTACTGAGCCAACATGCGCTCAAGACTGAATTCGAACTCTGGACCGGCTTTGCCATGTCGAAACCTGCTGTTGGTTCAGACTACAAAGTTCAGGAGGAGCTTCGTCGCGAGTACAATAATCTCAAAGCGGCATTTCGACAGCTATGTATCGATGCTGCAGGTTCTAAAAGTGCAGAGAAACTCGAACCCTTTGTCGCAGCCATGTACAAGGTAACCGATGAGGAAATGAAAATTGCACTATACGAGCACCACCGAGGAGTCATCAACGACGCGGGAACCCTCTTGCAACCGCGCAAGCTGGAACCAAAGTCAATGCCTCTGATTAGTTTCCCCTGGATCTTCCATAAGGAGATGTGTCGTATCGCAAACTCTAGTAACCTTGAACTGAGATCTCCACTTGCCGCTGGACCTCGTCAAGGAGAAATGCCAGGGTTTGGCGAGTACCTTGAGCCAACAGTGAAGAATGATGCCACGCCTGCAAAACGAGAGGTCCCTGAAGTTCCTGAGCTGGCGCCTGAGGTCCATTCTCACCTTCCGGACGGCACAGTCCTTCATCGAGGACAGCCATTGGCTATTTTCCCTCTGGAAGATGATACGGTCTCCGAGGTAGATGACGACTTCCCTAACGGCATTTCTGGTTCAGGACAATTATCTTCTGCTGGAAATGATTCTGGAATGGTCAGCGACGAACAGCTAGATCTTTCGTCAGAGAATGGTATGGAAGCCGAAGTTCTGAGTCATGATGCTGTCGAAGACGAGACAGACTCGATCTACAGTGGTGAATCGGAGGAAGACGAAGAAGAAGCTATGGATCGCTTGGTCAACCTCATGAGTCAGGTGGAAGCCAAGTAGCCATAGGTGCAAGAATGGACCGTTGGAACTGTGAGGACGGCAACGGGCCAACCAGCCAGTAAGGACAAGATAGACAGTAAACTCAGTAGTACAACAGGCCAAAGATTTGTGACCACCGAGTTACTTAGGCCGATAATCAAATTCATCGTCTGATGCAAAGATCCGTCCGTAAAACCCATTTTTCACCTGCAGTAACCTCTCGTCCTTCGTGCTAAGTTCAAGTAATTAGTTAATATTTAGGGTCAAGATTTACGTAGCACGGGAAGTTTGTCTTGACAAAGACGGCCAAAAGGTGTAGGGAGCTTCTTACCAGTAGACAATCGTCTCCATGCTTATGTAGAAGCAATGTCCCAGTCTCAAGAGGGACCACGATCTCTTCTCGAGACGACCTTCGATCTCTTGGGTAAAATACAGTCTCGCCCCCAACGCACCCCTCAGAAGCGGATGTCAAATAGAGCAACAGGGTCCACGTGGTTCTCACTGGTAGTGGAGGATTCGAAGGTAACGTCAGGTTGTTTGAGTCGTCATCTGGTGGGCGAAACAGCCGTCGGTCAGCCAAGGTGCGCATGTCAAGTGAGAAGAGGGAGCCCTGAGATATATAATGGGTGCGAACTATGGAACGGCTGTGGAAGGACAGGAGTAAGAGCATGGCGTCGTTATGCCATTGAAGGTGCTACGATGGTCGCTGAACGGAACAGTTGTGGAAATGAGACTTATAAACGTACAATGGCAGTCAAAAAACTGGCCTTTCGAGTAACGATATACACGAATGTTAGGATTCAGCCCAACAGGTTCACCACCCCTACGCAACATTAACTTTGCTGTCTATGATATCGTGACCATCGCAGCTGAACATAGACGGCGAATCGACACGAAGCAAGACTTACCACTTCTCGTTAACGTCACCGTCTAGCAAGACCTCTTTCAAACCAGTTTGCTCCCATAATCGCATAGCAAAGTCATAGCTCTCAACCTGGAACCGATCGTTGACACGAACTGCTTCGCCCCGCTTGGGACGGCCCGGCGTTGTTTGTAGAGGAAGGGTTTTTAGAAAGGCGACATAGTCGCGGCAGAGCGATCGCGGGAAAAATGAAGGTATGAGAGCAACCTTGGAAGTCAATGGATGAGGTTCAGGAGACAAGTCAACTATCGGCAGAGAAGGCTTGAAAGCTGGCCATGATGGAGGAACTGGTGGCGGCGGCGCTGAGGCTTCCACTTTGGCCGACTTGGGCCCTTTATTTTTTAATTTCGGCATACTTGTCAGAATGGAAAGTAGGTAGAGAATATTTATTGGGCGGCTGCTGGGCTGAGGGGAGGGAGGTTGATGAGATTCTTTATTGACTTCCATTGGCACGACATGACATGCATGAGACAGTGATACTCGAGTTATGTAGATATCCACTACATTCGCGACAGTCGCATGCAATGAGCGGGGTGCCACATCCCCTAAAGGCAATATCGAGTAACTACCTTAAGTTGAGGTAAGAGGAAGTATTACCTAGGCATTCAACGGTTTGGTTTACCTTATTATTTCCAGCATACCTTAGTTATCCGTCACAAACGCTGCCGTCAAATAGAAGTTGGCGGATCGCGAAAAAATGCCTATTCTTGCTTCTTTAGTAAGCTCATGGCTTGGGATACCCAACTCTGATAAAGGTTCAATTCCCCATGAAAAACAGGAAACTTCACCAGCCCAGCAAATACCGTCTGCGAATGTTTCAATCCCATCAGCAACATCAACTCCACCAACTATTTCTGCTGCTCCACAAAGAACATCGCCAATAATAGCAGCACAGCAACCGTCGTGGGACCGTTCAATTCGACAGTTCGGTCTGCTTCTCACTGGTGCTGGGTTCCTTGCTGCATCTGTTGCTGTATCAAGACGTTCAGTGCTACGAATGCGGCACGATCTCTCGCCCAAATTTTACACTTCCAACCGACACCAAGTCAAGTTTGACTCGGGTGACAGATCTTTACTCGCTGTACAAGCCCTTGGACTTGCCACGCTCAACGTCATGAGCTTTGGAGTCATGCTGGTAGGAGGTATTTCCTGGGCATTTGATCTCTCCTCGATAGAGGAATTAAGACAGCGGACGCAGGCTGTGACCCGCAGGCCCGGCATGGTGAGCCCTGAAGATGAAAAAGCGATGGAGGAGATGATAGAGGGACTTATGGGCAAGATGGGAATGGAGAAGCCACAGAAGCCTTCAGGCATTCCCCAAGAGGATGAGAAATGACGTACTTGTGTCGTCTGTCGTCTGTTCTGCCAAGACGCTCCTCGATACTACAAAGCTGAGCAGAGCTTGGTGTGTAAAATACGATGTAATCATATCATGCGAGATGGAATACTCCAATCAGGAAACGACTGCTAGTTAAAGAACATTAGGCTTTCAACTGGTCGTACTGAACTATCATGCAGTGAATTTGCCCTGGAAGGAGGGATCCCACATAGTAAAACATACAGCGTACGCTCCTCATTAATCATGCGCGAAGTAAATAATCCCTAAAGTACTAGCGAGCCAAAAAAAAACCATCCTAGACACCATCCGCCATCCATCATGCCCGCCTCCCATGCCTTGCAAACCATTACAGTACCCAGACCCTGGACAAATGCGTCAACGCCTCATCACCATGCTCCCAGCTTATGTGTATCCTACATTCGTCTCCTTGTTCCCCCCCTCACCTTTATAGGAATCCTTTTGTGAAGCTGGGGACCCTACTAAGGCTACTCTTCCTCCTGGGAATATCCACCATGGATGCATCATCTCCTTCGCTGACCCGCCAGGGGCCCATGCGACTGCGGACACTACCCATGACGCTGCTCGACCCCTTGTCGTTGCGGAGATTCTTCAATCCTGCCAATTCGCGCTCCAGTCGGGCAATTTTCTCTTTTTCTTCTCGGAGTTCACGCTCGGCTCGACGGGCTGATAGCTGGTTTTGGGACTCCGATGACTGCAGCTCCTCGATGGTCTTCAGAAGCTTCTCGACCTTGTCGCGCATCCTTGAGACATCCTCCGAAAGCTGTGTGTTTTGCTTGTCCTTGCGGTCGATCTGACCTTGCATATCCTTCACGATTCGATCTACGTTTCGAACGGAGCGCTGAGATTTGCTACGCTCAGTCTCCTGGTCTTCGAGCTGTGATTCGAGCTGTATCATGTTAGCTTCGATAAAGTTATGTAGTGTTACAGACGCAACTCACCTCCTGAATACGTTTGTGCAGGAACTTGACATCCTGGCTGGCGCTCGAATAGCCCTTGGTCTCCAAATCAACAAGTTTGAGTTGGGCCTCATTGAGAACTTTCTCCAAGGATGCCTTTTGTTGTTGCAGCTGAATGCTGTTTTCGCGCTCCACCATGACATCCTTTTGTACCTCCGTTACTAGGGCTTCTGCTCTGCGCATCTTCTCCACGGCAGCGGCCGCAATATCCTCTTGTTGGGCAAGGTGTGACCTTAGTTCCAGAATCTCCTTGTCCATGTTGGCGGCATTGCGCAGAGAGGGACTGTCTCCCTTCACAAGATCCTCAAGGCCGGATTTCGCCTCTTCGAGGCGAGCCTCAACATTTCGCTTCTCCCGGAGAAGATGATCTCGTTCTGCTGCGATCTCGTCCACCGAGGAGCGGAGAGTACGGACTTGAGAGAGCAATGTCACAACCTTTCCTTGCGCTTCGTTGTGAGCATTTACTGCCTCATCACGAGAGGAAGCGACATCTGCCAGCGTTGACTCCAAACGAGCCTTCTCCTTGGACCAGGTTGAGCTGTTGAGAACTTCATCATCCCACTTTGACCTCAATTCATCAAGTTCTTCTCGAAGGCGGGCAATCTCTGCTTGTTTGAAGAGCCTCTCCTCACGAGCAAGATCAAGTTCGTTGGTCAATGTGGCGAACTCGGCCTGATACTTCTTACGAGTCTGCTCCATACTCGATTCTTTGTCCTCGATCTCCATGGCTCTCTGGTTACGGTAGTCCTCGAGTTCGTGTTGAAGTCTCTTCTTAGCCTGAGTGGCAGCTGCCAAATCTGTCGAAATATCCTCAACCTTCTCCTCGAGGCGTTGATTCTGGCGTTGGAGGTCCTCAATGCTGGCATCCATCTTCTCACGTTCTGCCATGACCTCTGCATATGTGTCTTCGGCTTCCTTTGCTTGAGACTTGGCAAACTGTTCAGCACGACTAGCTTTGAGAACGGCGATCTCGGCTTGTTCGAGTTTGCTGAAGTATTCGTCCGCACGGCTTTTGTACATTTCAAGACTAGAAGAAACATCTGCAAACTTCGAGGTTTCTGCATCGAGACGAATCTGAAGATCTGCAAACTCTTGGAGAAGCTGATTTCGATTCTGTGCTTCTTGCTCTCTTGCTAGAGTCATCTCCTGTAGGTCAGACTTGACATCACGGAGCTCGACTTCAGCTTTGGCGCGATCGTGTCGCAGTCGCTCAAAGTGTCCCTTGATATCGGTTAACTCCGCCACGGCGTCCTTGTGACTATGAACCAAGGCTCGACGAGAGTCTTCTTGGCTGTTCAGGACCTCCAAAATTTCTTCGTGTGTGCGTGTCTGTACATCCCGTAATGAAAGCTGCCCGGATCGAATTGTGCGCTCCAAAGCAGATACCTTCTTATTAGAGTCATCGAGCATTTCGTGAAGACGAGTATTGACCATCTCAAGTTTTTGAATGCGACGCAAAGATGGGCTTTGGTCGTCGTAGTTCTCCGGTATAGGTTTGCTTCGGTCAATCTGGCTCTGTAAGTGACGATTTTGCATTTCCTTAAGTTGAAGCTGATTCTGGAGTTCCTCGACTTCGGCTTTCAAATCCATACGGTTGTTGAAGTTGAGAGTGTCGATGGTTCGATCGGAGCGTGTTGAGTCTTGAAGATGGTCGAGATCCTGGAAGCGCCGGGTGGGCGTGGAAGTATTTGAGTAGTTGCGAGCATGAAGCTTAGCTGCCCTCTTCTGGGTCGGTGACCCCTGGAAGGGAGCCTCGTTGAGCTGGATCTCCTCGAGCTTGGGTCGGCTAGCAGGGTCATTTCTCGATGCTCGCATTTCACTCAGTTGGTTCTCGGCGTTTGTTCGAGCTACTGTTTGCACACGAAGGTTTTGCTGAAGCTCCTCAACCTTTCTCACAAGATCAAAGTTCTGAATGAGTACATTTTCATCAGCTCCATCCGACTGAGGGGGGATGGGAACCTCTGGATCAACAGTCCGTAGAACATCAAGCATCTGAGCTCGCAGCTCATTCACTTCCTTGTCTCGTGTATCCACGGATGTTTGCAGGGTACGAACAGTAGTCTGAGCCTGAGTTCGTAATTGCCGTTCTGACTCAATGGTTCTATTTGCTTCAGCCAGCTGTGCTGTGAAGGTAGAAGTCGCCTTTTCAGCATTTCTGCTTGACTTGACTTCACGGGCAACCTCATGGCTAAGATCCTCCAGGCTGAGCTGCAATTTCTCGGCTCGTTTCTCGAGTGATGCAATTGCGAGCTGGGAATCACCCAACTGCTTGTTGAGTTTTGTGTTCTGCTCTTCCAGCCGAGCCTTTTCGCGCTGGAGAGATATAATCTGACCTCGGGAAGCTTCACTGGCGCGTGAACTAGAGCGAGCAATCTCCAGCCCTTTCTGCTGTAGTTTGTTCAGCAAAGCACGATTGTCATTCTCTGATGCTGTCAGGCGGCTCTTCACAGTGGTCAACTCTCGTTCAAGTCTTTCTTTGGCCTGGTCGTTTTTCAAGCCAAATTCGCCTGATTCGAGGATCAACTTGTTGAGATCTTCAATCTGGTGGTTGAGCTTGGCACACTCTCCTTCAAACCATTGGAGCCGTTCCTGTGCTGCATCGAGATCTTTTCGAAGACTGTTCTCGCGATCCAGGGCTGCCTTAGAAGCTTGTCTCTCGCCAGCGACTTCGGCTTGCATTCTTGCCTCCTCGGCCTGTGTCTTCGCCACTCGAAGGCGGCGGATCTCATGTCTTGCTTCGTCACGTTCTTTCTCAGCAGTAGTCCGAGCCTCCATTGTTCTCCGTAAGGTATCCTGCTGTGCATATAGTTCTTTCTCGATAATGATTTTTGACTCGTTAAGACGATCGAATTCATCCTTCAACTCTTGATAGCGGTGCTCCCCGAGCAGTTGGACGTCATCTCGAGATTGGCGTTCTCGACTTAGATCCATCTGTGTCTTGTACAGCTCATCTTTCAGATCCTTTATTTGCGACTCCAGGACTTGGCGATTCTGATCGGCTTGTGCATCCTCCGACAGACGTGCTTCCAACAAGTTCTTTGCGTCCTCGGCCTCTCGCTCCAGTTGAGATTGCCGAGACTTCATGGCTACAAGTTCAGCTTGAGCCTCGCGGTACTTCTCGGCGTTCTTCTCCTTCTCAGTGGTCAGAGACTTCTTCTGATCCTCAAGAGAATGACGCTCGCTTTCGAAGTTCTTGTTGTCGGTTCGCAGAAGAGCGAGTTCACTCTCCTTTTGTCGAACAAGATCTTCGTAGTCAGTCGACGTCTTGGAGAGCTCGTTGAGCTGTCTCTGGATGTCCTCGTTCTCCTGAGTAAGTTGAGTTTCTCGGAGCTTAGTTGACTGGAGCTCTCTTTGAGCCGCGTTGAGCTTAAGCTCCGAGTCCTGATCGAGCTTCACAAGCTTGGTCTCCAAATCCTGAACCTTCCTTTCCTTGACCGATAGCTGACTCTGAAGCATCTTGATTTCATCTTGGAGGGCAAGTTCCTGCTCGCTACGCTCGGCCTGCCTCTGGGTTATGTCGACAATTGATTGTTCAACTTCGCTGATCCTTGTGCTCAGTCCCTTCTTCTCCTCCTCAAGCTTAGCAATGAGTGTGGCAGCTTGCTCAAGCTGAGAGCGATACGTTTCGACATCTCGTTCCGCCCGGTTCTTGGCATTCAGAAGGTCGTCTAACTCGTCTTCCAGCCTTTCCTGGTCTTCAATTGCTCCCGCAAGCTTCTCCTCGAGCTCCGCTTCTCGAAGCTGAAGCCTCTTGAAAATTTCCTCCTTGTCTAAAGCAAGCGCACGCTCACTCTCGAGAGTTTGCTGGATTCGGACCATTTCAGCGTGACAATTTCGCCGTTCCTCCTCAAGTTTCACACGATTTTGGGACTCCAGCTGCATCCTTTCGTTTAGATCCTTGATCATTGCATCCCTTCGCTTTACTTCTGTGGCTGTACGAGTAGTACCAAGAAGAGGCTTCATCTTTACAATCAGCTGCCACCATGGGTTTTCCGCCAAGTCCAGGTAAACGTTGAAGTTTCTCTGGATGATTCTGGTGGCCTCAGTGCGAAACAGCCTCTTGTAGGCTGCCCGCCTTTGTATGAACCCTCGAGCAACTGATTGAAATCTGGACATGATTTGGGTGATGAGAGCATCTCGTTGCTCCTCAAGCTCTGCAAGAACACCCGCGCGGAAGAAGACTTTGGTCAAGCCCACCCGATATAAAGCGCGGTCAAGTCCAAGCTTTTCAAGCATAAGACTGGCCGCGGCCTGTCCTTCGAGATATCCTTTGGGCATATCCTGGCAGAGGACCTCATACCGCTGTCGAAATTCTGTAAAGGGAAGTCTGTTGGGGAAACCAGTCCGCGCGATCCTGATGCCTTCCAGAACACCATTGCAGCGTAATTGGTCAAGAACGAGGAGATTGTTGAACTGCTTTGGCTTCTTTTTATGGTTGGGAAGGATGCATCGAACAAAATGAGGGTGGGTGGAGTGGAGTTGCGCCATGAGACTGTGAAGATGCTCCTTGTGTTTCTGGGCGACTGTGCGGAAGAGCCCTCGCTTGACTCTGCTTCTTCCAGTGGCATGATCCTCCTCAGACTCAGCACAGTCAGAAAACAGGGAAGCAACGTGCTTGTTCGATGAAGCAGCTAGAAGGCGGGTGATGTTATCATTCAGAGGGTCCTTGTTTTTCTCTAGCCATCCTTCTGTAGAGTACTCGACCTCGGCAGCGTAGTGAGTAAGAATGAAACCCTGGCCTAGACGCGAGGGTCGATATTTCGTTGATTTCTTGTCCCATAAAGAATTAAGCTTCTCAGTGAATGACTTGTCTGTAGCTTTGGGCATAACGCAGTCCTCATCTAGGCAAGAAAAGACACCTATTGGATTCGACAGTTCAATCAAATCAATCGTGGGCTGCAGGTCACGACCAAAGTCGATGAATTTCCATTCGATCTGCTCACGTGCATACTCTTCTTGTTCCAGGACAAACATGTGATGGTTGAAGAATTGCTGCAACTTTTCGTTGGTGTAGTTGATGCATAGCTGCTCAAAGCTATTTTGTTCGAAAATCTCAAAACCGGCGATATCGAGTACTCCGATAAAGTGCGAATCATCCAGACCCATGCCAGTGCGATCGAGCTGTCCATTGATTCGGTTGACGAGGTCGCCGAAACCGCGTTCATAGATGCCCTTCGAAAGAGCGTCTAAGCCAAGTCGAACTTGCTCAGGGGTTTGTACCTTCTCAACCCATTCTCGGCCTGCCTTGACTTTGGGGTGGAGGAGACCTTTCAAGAAGGGCTCTAATGGTACACCAAGAAGCTTACAAACTTTTGCGGCTTGCTCTTTTGCATCTGGTGCCAGACGGGCTTGGTCTGCAGTGCGGCTTTCCTTGACGACGGTGATGTTGCCCAGGTGTAGCACCGCGGCCACAGTTCGCAAAATAGACCTCTGCTCCTCATCCGAGAACCCCATCACGTTAAACGCTTCCATGAGGGATTCCCATTCATCATGGTCTGAGACACCCACGATTGTGTCATGCCCATCTCTGGTATAGTTGAAATTTTCGACCGTAAGACCATCGATTAAGAATTCCCTCTTCAAGCTGGAGCTTGCACCTTTGAGAAGTTGGTAGAAAACGTGGTAATTTCGTTCGTGGGGGTTGATGTGTACGACTCTGGACTTTTCTAGCAGATACCAGTCGATGTATGCGCCACAAATAGCGCCATTTCGAGTGAATTCAATGCGAATGAATTTTCCGAATCGTGAGGAATTGTTGTTGCGGACTGTTTGCGCGTTTCCGAATGCCTCGAGAATTGGGTTTGCTCGAAGAATTTGTTGTGAGAGATTTGAATGTTGAGGTTTGTGCTTGATTGTCGAGTCTGCCTGAGCAACAGCAGCGAGGTATTGTATGACCTTTTTCGTGTTCTCTGTCTTGCCTGCGCCGGATTCGCCAGTCACTAGAATGCTCTGGTTCTTCCCCTCTTCCACAAGATTGCGGAAGGCTTCATCAGCCATTGCAAAAATATGAGGCTTTGTGTCCTCTCTGCTCCGCCCGCGATACATGTTGATGTATTCATTGCTGTAAATAGGAATCGATGCGTACGGGTTGACGGTAACAAGGAAAAGGCCCGAGTATGTATAAATCAGATCGGCTTGGTATCGCATGTGAAGGTTGTGGACAACTGATGCCTCGTTCAAGTGTGTCAACTCGGCCATATCGTTTGCCTTGTCGAACTTGGCAGGGTTCACTTTGTCAACGCTCTCAGCATCGACGTCTCTTTGCTGAACAAATGTTAATATACGGAACGCCAACTATCGGCTGATACTTACAGTGCCGTCGTCGCATTGTACTAGTAACCGATTCCCATCCATTTCTTCGACGATCCATCCCCGGACGAATGCGGCTTGCGGATCCTTAACCCAGACGTAGCGCTTCCCGGAGAAGTCGTTTTCGCCTTCGATGCCCTTTACTGTATCCTGGCGTTTCATCTCCTCAGTCTTGATGAATGACGGTGCAAATGTTGTCGATGTTGGAGTGCCGCTCTTGGAGTCACTGCGTTGCTGCCTCGGCGCTGAGCCGGAGAAGCCATGAGTTATTGCTGATAATGATCCATTCGACTGTGTCCGGCTGTGCCCTAAAGGTGTCGAGAGCCCAGGAGTTGATGAAGGAGAGGAGAATATGGCTGACTTGGGTCGCAAGTTGGGATTTGTAGCTGGAGAGGCGGAAGGTGTTCTCGCAAAAGGATTACTGCGCCGATGCGCTGTGCCATTGGCGTTGGCGTTGAAAGACATTGTGATGAGCCCACATGAACAATTGGTAGTACTGCGGTCTTCTCAGCCAGATACTCAACTTCGGGTTGTGCGATTACACAAAGTAAACAAATCAGGCAGGGTAGAGAAACAATGCGGAAGCGCAGTTTCTGGTCTTCCAGTTATTAAGAGGTGAAATTATAACAAAGTTGTGGTCGGGATTCACCCTTTCATGAACATGCCATGAAGTAATGCAAATGCAAATGCAAGTATTGGGATAGCACAGCTCGGCATGGAATCGACATTAACATCAGCGATCTACTCAGCGCGTTGCCAGGGACAGCTGACGGGGAGTAAACAAAGCCATATCATGTGATCTAAGCGCCGTAACCGCGCTAAACCGTATGCGACTAGACGCGACGCATATTCCTGTCAAAGACAACTTGGAATTATTCTTTCAATGCACACCCGCTCTATCACGTCTAGGGGCGCTTGCCAACGAAACCTTTCCACAAGCAGATCAGTGAACGTACGAAAGAAGAAATCACGGTGTTGACTGTCATACTCATTACGAACTTTCGATTTTGAACTGCAACTTTCACTGCTTCGGGTTTGCATATTAAGATCACAACGAATAAATTGAACCTCGTCCCGACTCATCCACCCCCGAAGCTCTAACGCTTGACCATAAGCCCGACTTAGCATCTGATTTTCTCGTTGATGCGTTTGGGCACACCATCTTTGATCTGCGAAAACTTGGAACTATCATCACCAATGAGCCGGTACGTGTATGGCCATGATCCGGCCCAGGGCTACCAAACCTCGCAGTCCTACGCGTACTCAGCAAATGAATCGTATAATCCTGCTTTCTATCATAACGGTGCGGCTGTAGCTCAACCGGGCCACGGCCAAGGAGTTGCGGAAGCGTACGAGTATAATCAGACTACCATTCCAGGTTTAGGGATGAGATTTTCGCAGGACACGGCGAACTGGCAACCAACATTACCTCAGAAAATCTCCGATGTTCAAATAGACTCGACAAGTGCCATGACAACGGGCGTGACGACAAAGCCCGATGATAACAACGCATCCAGCCATTCGATAACATACAACTCGCGGTCGACTATGGCAATGGATGTGGATACAATGGAAGACGGTGAGCTCAGCGAAGGCGAGCTCGAAGATATCTATGAGCCCAACGGGATAGATGGTCCCAATGCCGAGAATAATGGCCTCCAACCGCCCGAGCATCACACGACCGAGGACCTGCAAAACAGCCACGACATCGAGAAACGAGCTTCGAACTCAAAGCAACCCGGTCGCGAACGTTCCGGCTCATACTCGCCGTATCTCTCCCCCCGTGAACTAGAATCCAACGGCTCGGAAAACGGCAGGTCAAATACACGTATGTCTAATTTCTTTGTACTTTATGGTGATACTAATTTCCGACCAGATAACTTAAGCGTTGCCAATGACCTTACAATGACGGAGTCAGGAACAGCCATGCAGACGATAAATGCTAATGGAGGCGAGTACAGCTCAAGTCCGAGGCCTGACACAAGGCCTATAGATGCAATTATCTCAGAATCTAAGAAAAGGGCTGGAAAGGCAATTTTACACCTCTGGCCACTCAATGTTCGATATCACAACTATATCGAAGAAGGAATTGATAGGGCACTGCTGGATGAGCTTTTTGGGGAGATGGGCCTAGACTTGGAAGCCAATACCGCAAGCCAAGGACGAGCAAAAGGCCCGTCGATGTCAAAAGTTGCTAACGTACCAAGTAATGTCCTCGGCCAAGAGAGTCCTTCAGCGGTAACAAGCACGGACGCCGCTGGACCTAGGGGCGTGGAGCAGACGAAAGACAAGTCCGAAGAACGCAAAGATCGAATAGCCCGGTTATTGGCTGCCAAAGGCTCCAAAACAGCCGTTGGAGACACTGATACCGCTAGGCCTGCACATCCGATGTCATTATTGCCAGGAAACACGAAAACAGACAAGACCAAGAATCAATCGGAGAAGTCGAAGCTGATCCAGCAAAAGATGGAGGCGTTGATGAAAGCACGGGAAGCAAACGCGAAGGCGGCGCCCCAAGTTCATACACCCTCAGAGTCTCACTTACCTCCTCCAGTAACTGAAACCAGCAGGTCGCAAAGTCTTGCGCGTGCTGATTCTGTGAATGCTGATGAGAAAACGGAAGTCAATGCCGAAATTGCGGATCCAGCAACTGCACCCTCTATTCCTGGATTATTCCTCTCATCAAACGCACCCTCTCCTGTTCCCCACCAGCGCAAAAGGCCTGTTGCAGCGGAGTTGAACGAGAATTCCACGGCCATGTCCCACAAGCGCCCGTTTGGCCAGACTCGAGAGTCCCGCCCATTCCTAATCGATGTGAGCGACGATGAAGACGACGCTGAGATGGAAATTGATTCTCCTGAGTTGCGGCCTTCGTCAATACAGCGGCCTATGACGCCCGGTTCAAGAACAGCATCTTTCCGTGATCATCCGGCTCTACCAGACAGTGCGTCTCGTCGCGCTGGATCCAGTCCAAAAACTGCAGGGACTCCTGCCACAAGTGCCAATGGCATGTATGATCTTGAGAGTATGAACAAAAAGATTGAGGATATGAAGCGAAAAATTGCCGAGGCTGAGGCTCGTAAGAAGGCAAAACAGTCCGGCAACAATTCACCTTTGCCTCAATCTGGATCAACTTCCAAGGAGGGTAGCGTCGACGTTCCGGCCCCGTCAACACCTGCTATAAGGGGTGCTGTATCGACAAATACCGAAGTGGCTCAAAGTAGCCCGGCGTCAAGTGTGCACGGTTCTCCACATGCTATTGCCACTTTACCCAAAGCGAGGGACCCGTCAGTGACAGCAAGACCCTCGCTGCGTGCTCGAGTTGCCAGCGAACGCCTGTCTATTGTTGAGGCTCGGCGAAAGGCACAAGCCGAGCAACTCAAGAATCTATACTCCGAAGCCGCTAGACTCGAGCACGAGATTCAGAAAAGCTTGGCTGAAGAAGAGCGATTGAAGGAAGATGCAGAAAATGAGTTGAACCCGTCAGCGCCGAACGAGTCTGAGCTGCAGAATTTCCAGAGGGACAGCTTAGATATGGTGACAAATGGTTAGCATAATTGATTCTGTACGTGTTCTATGCTGATCTTGAATAGCTCGGAGGGCCTCTCAAGAGACAAATTCGAAAGAAACATTAACTGAACTTGCAGAGAACGAAAAAGTGAATCCCTGTTACGATGAGGTTGGGCCAGACGCCTCGATGGACGAAGCCTCGAGTATTGAGCCGGCTATTAATAAGGAAATGGTAGACGAACCTCCTCAAGGTGAAGTCCAAGAGCTTGAGAATCGCAGGACAGAAGAAATCACTGTACCTGGTAGCTTCTCGGCATTGGTGACAAGATCTTCCATCACACACAATACGGCTGACACATCTGCCGATCCTGCTATGAATGGGGCTGAAGAGGCCGAAGATGTGGCAATGGAAGAGGACGATACTTCGAGCGAGGAGGAAGATACCGATGACTACGAGCCAACGCATGTCGGCGTTCGTCTACCAGACCAGTCCCCTGTTTCCCGGCATTCTTCGCCCCTTCATACGCCACTAGATCATGGAGTATTGGAAACAAGCGATACGGACATGGCGGGCATGGCAACGACAACTCCGATCACTCAACCAATCTCACTCGGTGATGGAGATACGGAATCCGAAACCCATCGCGAAGTAGACAAACTTGGTCTGTTCTTGGGTTGCAAAGCTAACTCCCTGCAGGCTGAGGTCCAAAAAGCACCGCGAGTTTGCGAGAAAATTGACAAAACCACATTCGTCCCATATGAGACGCCCCTTCGATACTTTAGGGCGTATCGCTTTCATCCTCAGTACAGCGGTTCGGTGGCCGGGGGGTTACGCTCTTTGACCTACAGCAATAAGATCGACGTGACAAGGGAAGTATGCCCTGATCAGCTCACTGAAGGAGCTTGCCCTAGAGGCAGCGAGTGCCAATTCCAGCATTTCGAAAGCATGCAGGTTCCGGGTACGTGCCCTCATGATCCACGAACACAAAACCATAAACAAGCGAGGGCGCATGCCAGTGGAGGGAACGCTAACATGCCGAGCGGCAATAGATGATCAAATTCTCCTTCAACTTGGTGCCTATGGCAACTGCGAGGCAGATCAACATGATCAGTACGTTGCAGGACTTCGCGAATTGCTTACAGACTTTCGCAAACGCAAGGTGAAGGACTTCGATGCCATCAGCAACGGTATTATCGAGTATCGTGCGAAGTTTCTCGGCGACAAAACGAAAATTCTACCACTAGGTGCTGTCACCCTTTGAAGATGGCCTGAAATTTGTCCAGTCCTTTGAGACAATAATACTGGCAATGGGTCTTGTCAGAGTGCTAATTCGACCGCCATTGCACACTCGGCGGATCGATGATGCTCAAGACATGACGTTACACAATGAAGCGTAGTGCTTTCGCGACTGTGCCATCATGCAGCTCGTTTCGTTTCTGAAGCTGATATCCGTACTTGACTCTCCAAAGGATCCTTTCAACTTACTAAAAAGTCATGAGTTGCATCTGACTGTCTCCCGGCATGATTGATTTGCTTGTGAGGGGCAAGATGCAGCTGAGGGCGATACAGAAAGATAAGAAAGACCTCGAAAGGAAAACAAAGAGTAATATGCTGTATTTTAAAGAGGAGGTAGATGCGTTATCGGAGTACATTAGGTAGAGTCGGCAATAAGGTAGTAAATGGATTGCCTCCGTATGATGACCAAACACATCGGGCTGGAGGGTAATAATACACTCTTATTTGATAAATTTAACCGATCTCTAACACGATGTCTCCTTCGTTATTGTCTCTTTGTGGGATCTCAACTGCTTGTTGTCTGGCCATGATCACGGGTATGAGGATCTTCACTTGGTAGTAAAGGCAAAAGTTTAAGACCTTAGATACCTACCGGTCTTAAATAACAAATAACTTATTTTGTAAATTTTATGTAGTTCTAGGGGACCTTAGACTGGTTTATATTTGGCACATTGTCTCTATATCATGGGCTTTCTTGCTCACAGGGCTAACTTATGATATTTTCATAACATTGATTCCACATCATGTAGTGCAATATCCCTGGTCATGCTCCACCCCATGTCTTTATACCTAGTTACATATGTACACATCCGCGGCATGAAAGCCAATGTCTAAGGAAATGGACTAACTCCGAAAATCGGCTTAGATGTCTACCGTAGAGAACTGATTCCATCAATGATGCAACGTCATCCGCCAACCCAATTCGGGGCTAGATAAAATGACGACTGTGTGACGGAGCGGGGTACAGTTCCTCATGGTACTGTAACCCCACCTCATTATTGCTAAGCTTCATGAGACACTGAGATGTCCCACAGCTTGCTAGAGCTTGGTGAGGATTGCAAGGGATTGGCTAGGAACTCTGCTGGGCAAGCCATTGGATTTTGGGAGTCCAGGTGTGGGGAAGCACAGCGCATGAAGCGGAAAGACGTCGAAGCTGGCGACGGGGGAGGTAGAAAGCTCAGAAGCTCGGAGGTCGTGCCGCTTCGGACCCCGACTCTTCCTCAAAAACTCCTCTTTGCTCCCCTCTTCACTTGCATCATCGTTCAATCTTCAACTGCTTTCTAACCTAAATTCATCCAACAAAAGAACAATATCATCAAAATGGTCAAGGCTGGTAAGACTTCCCGTCACCAAGCCACCGCTCACATGCAGAGAGGGTGGCTCTTCTTATAGATGGCATCCCCCATGCTGCGCGGGTGACAATGAGGGGCTTCGAGCTGGTTTGAGCGAGTTTCCCAGACCTCCTCGTCCAACGAGATGACGAATTTTACACTCGATGCACCTTGATGGGCTTGTATCTACCCCAAGAGGAACATTGAATGTTAATCGAAGGTCCCTTGATGGGTCTTAACATGACTCAGCTGTCACTGCTGTGTCCATCAAGGTTTAGCTCTCAGCGCCATCACCAGCGAAGAGGATGTTATCATGTGTTACAATTATACGCGTTGAAGCTGGCTGACACGGTCCCTCACAGTGAGCGTTCTCCGCGGTGACTCTAAGGTCTCCGGCACCGTCATCTTCGAGCAGGAGTCCGAGTCTGCCCCTACCACCATCACCTGGGACATCACCGGAAACGATCCCAACGCCAAGCGAGGATTCCACATCCACACCTTCGGTGATAACACCAACGGATGCACTTCCGCTGGCCCTCACTGTGAGTTTGTTCCTGCATGATGCACTGCCGACTTGTTCGTTTTTACGGAAGGGCCCGTTCCTGGGAAGATCTCCCGTCACATATCTTCAGCCTTGCTCCTGTTCACAACACGCTAACACGTCTAATGCCAGTCAACCCTCACAACAAGACCCATGGCGCTCCCTCTGACGAGACCCGTCACGTTGGAGACCTCGGAAACCTGGAGACCGATGGCCAGGGAAATGCTAAGGGCTCTGTCACCGACTCCCTTGTCAAGCTGATTGGCCCCCACAGCATTATCGGCGTAAGACGATTCCTGCCCATGTCCGGCATTTCACTAACAATGGTATAGCGAACCGTCGTCATCCACGCCGGCACCGACGACCTCGGCAAGGGCGATAATGAGGAGTCCCTCAAGACTGGCAACGCTGGTCCCCGACCTGCTTGCGGTATGTCTAAATTAACATCTAGTTTATTTACTAGTGCTAATCGTTTATCAGGTGTCATCGGAATCTCCAACTAAGGACACCAATAACATAAACTTTTATTGCTTGGATCAAGAAGCCGACAGGTTATGAACAGTATGGCGTGGCACCTACTCCGCCTCCATACAATGAGACACAAAGGAAAATAGTTAAATACAATCAAGCCAAGCACTATCAGCTAGTGTGTGACATCTAATCCAAGTGTCAACTCACATACACCGTTGTTCAAATCGCCCACCTTTTGGATAGTCTTCGTACATATGTCGCCATAACAGGAGGGCTCGAACTTCAAAGATACTCTACTATACATAGGTACATGAGAAAAGCCATGGCTCCATCCTGAAGACAGTCTCAGACATACATACTATTATACCATGTATCGCCTAGGTAGGTATACAAGAAGGTATCAATTTGATATCTTGATCCCATTGTAAGAAGCCCAAATTCGTCACAGCTCCGCCTACAAGCCATTGCCATAGTTTCAAACTTTGGAGTTGCTGAGCTCCTAGCTATTTCGGTACAGCTTAACCCTAGCCTCGGGGGGCAAGAAAACAACAGACCTTGATATAGGGTGTTAAAATAAACTCAGTAAAACTTACCCTAAGCTTAGGCTACCTACCACCTAAATCTTCTTGTCACTTATGATCGAGGTCCTGAGTATTCTTTCCTCCCCTAGCCTAGCTGAAGCTATCCAAGGAGACAGCTGCCGTTTCCCGCTCTATTTGGTGTACATAGGTAGGTTAAGTTAGTAGGTTGTGCTGGTACCCCGCGATCACCGCCTAGCTGCAGGGGCATCCATCCGCCATAAACCCCTGAGTTTGTCCCCACATGCTCAACACTTTAGCGGCGAACTTGGTCTTGGGGCCACCTTGCCATAAGGGACCTCACGCGATTGCAACTCCACATTCAATGCCCAGATGAAGCTCATTCTTTCTTGTCCTCCCCTCTCCTTACCTTCGACTTTCCTTATCTGAGCTCAACTTGTTTTCTCAATAAGGCTCGATCTTCTAAAAGAAACACAACCTCCTTGTTCTTAGGTACGTGTGAGATATCTTCTTAACCCATAACATCACCGCCACCTGGCGATGGCAACGCTCAAGGGAGCTTGAAACTCAATTGAAGCTCTGCTTAGCTTGGTCTTTCATTCAGACATTTCTTGGATCGCGAGAGCTTCCACCGCAACAGTCCCCACCGTCTTTTTTCCAGTGTTCTTCCCGTGTCTTGTCAAAATCGCTGTTGCACTTGAATTCTCAGCATTCGACTAACATGAGCTGGAATCAAACAGGTCTATCCGCGTCGTCCTTCTGTATCCGCTACAATGTCCAAATCTTTTTTCGGCGATGTCAAGAGCGTGCTTAGTGGCGACACGCTGATACTGACAAGCACCAAGAACCCCAACAATGAACGCACCCTGTCTCTCGCCTATGTCACGGCCCCTCACTTGAAGCGCGAGGGTGACGAGCCTTTCGCCTTCCAGTCTCGCGAGTATCTTCGAGACCTCGTCATCGGAAAGCGCGTTCAAGCAACCGTTCTGTACACAATCCCTACTTCCGGCCGAGAATTTGGTACTGCTCGACTTCATGATGGAACCATTCTGCCTGATGAGCTTGTTAAAGCTGGCTGGCTGAAGGTCCGCGATGATGCTGGTCGGAAGGAGGAGTCGGACGAGGTGCTTGACCGTCTTGAGACACTTCGCCAGCTCGAAAACAAGGCCAAGGCTGAGGACAAGGGACTCCACGTCGGGGTTGGTGGTATTATCGAGGTTCAAAATGATCTTGGTGGCCCTGAATTCTTGAAGGAGTGGAAAGGCAAGACAGTGGATGGTATTGTTGAGCGAGTTCTTAGTGGCGACCGCGTATTACTGCGGCTCTTGCTCTCCGAGAAGAAGCACGTTCAGCCCATGACACTGATTGCAGGTATCCGAACGCCTGCCACCGAGCGTACACTTCCCTCTACTGGTACCACTCAGCCAGCCGAGGAATATGGAAATGAGGCTAGATCGTTTGTTGAGTCGAGGCTGCTCCAGCGTCGGATTAAGGTTGAGATCGTTGGTGCTAGCGCTCAAGGGCAGCTTGTTGCCTCCCTTATCCACCCCAATGGAAATATCGCCGAGTTTCTACTCCATGAAGGTCTTGCACGATGCAACGACTTCCATTCTATTATGTTGGGTGAAAAAATGGCTGCCCTCCGTGCTGCTGAGAAGCAGGCGCAGTCCAAGAAGCTCCGGCTTCACAAACACCATGTCGCTAAGACTGAGAGCGGAAACCAGGATGCAATTGTATCCAAGGTCATTGGTGCCGATACCATTCTCGTAAGAAATAAGGCCGGAACAACAGAGAAGCGCATCAATATCAGCAGTGTCCGAGGGCCCCGCACTACAGAGCCTTCAGAAAGTCCTTTCCGGGAAGAAGCCAAGGAGTTTCTTCGTCAAAAGCTGATTGGAAAGCATGTGAGAATCAGCATTGATGGTAACAAACCCGCAACAGAAGGATATGAGGCTCGTGAAGTTGCCACTGTCACCGAAAAGAATACCAATATCAACCTTCTCCTGGTTGAGAACGGATGGGCGTCAGTCATCCGACATCGAAAGGATGACACTGACCGCGCCCCTAATTATGACGACCTCCTCGCTGCCCAAGAGAAGGCTAAAGAGGAGAAGAAGGGTATGTGGTCAGGCAAGCCTCAGAAAGCAAAGCAGTACACCGACCTCTCCGAGAACACACAGAAGGCCAAAATTATGCTCGCTACCCTACAACGACAAAAGAAGGTACCCGCTATTGTCGATTTCTGCAAAGCCGGTTCTAGGTTCACTATCTTGATTCCACGAGAGAATATAAAACTCACAATGGTTCTGGGTGGAATCCGCGCCCCTCGAGCTCCCAGGGCCGATGGCGAAGGTGGTGAGCCTTTCGGCAAGGAGTCTCTCGATCTTGCCAATCGTCGATGTAACCAGCGCGACTGTGAGGTAGATATCCATGACATGGACAAGGTTGGTGGCTTCATCGGTGACCTCTATATCAACCGAGAAAACTTCGCCAAGGTCTTGGTTGAAGAAGGTCTCGCATCTGTCCACGCTTATTCTGCCGAAAAGTCTGGTAACGCTGCTGAGCTATTCACCGCCGAGAAGAAGGCCAAGGAGGCTCGTAAGAACTTATGGCAGGATTGGGACCCCTCACAGGAAGAGGAGTATGGCGATGAGGACAATGCTGAAATTGCCCCTGAAACCGAAGTCTCTATCGACAAGAAGCCCACCGACTACCGCGATGTTATTATCACCAATGTTGACGCTAACGGTAAACTCAAGATCCAAGAGATTGGCAAGGGAACAGCCGCTCTTGAGAGCTTGATGAGCGAATTCCGAAGATTCCACCTTGATTCCAAAAACAACAACCCTCTCAAGGATGCTCCAAAGACCGGAGAGTACGTCTCAGCCAAATTCTCTGCTGATGGTCAGTGGTACCGAGCCCGCGTGAGGGCCAATGACCGCAGTGCCAAGAAGTCTGAAGTTGTTTATATCGATTACGGCAACAGTGAGAAGGTCCCCTGGTCTAGTCTTCGAGGACTGGATCAACCCAAGTTTGGTGCGCAGAAGTTGAAGGCTCAAGCCATTGATGCCTCTCTCTCATTCGTGCAACTTCCTACCGGCGCCGATTATTTCCAAGATGCCATCGATTTCATCTACGAACTCACTGAGAATAAGCGACTTGTCGCCAACTTCGACTTTGTTGACAACAGGGAGAATCTGAGCTATGTCACATTGTATGACACTGGGACCTCAGGAGAACTTCCCGGACCCAATGACTCCATCAATAAGGAAGTTGTTGCCGGTGGGTACGGCATGGTTCCTAAGAAGCTCAAGACTTGGGAACGTAGTAAGGCTTTTGAGTCTACCCTCAAGCACCTGAAGGAGGTTGAGAGCCAGGCAAAGGACCAGCGCCTGGGTATGTGGGAATATGGAGATATCACTGAAGACTAAGCAGCCCCCGGTTTCAAGGTTGGCGTTGGCGATGATTATGGAGCAAAGGTCTTGGTTACAAATATGTTACAAATGGGGTGACAGATGTAGCTTCGAGCACGAAAAATAGCGAAGAGAATGGTGTCTTGGGGTAGTCATGGGATTTGCAGTCGCTATCTATGTACTACTAGTTACAAGCATGAGAAACAAAAGTCGTTACTGGATGCTTCATGAATGACAGCTTCTAGCAAATTTGGTTTGATCTTCCGACAGGTGAATAACATTAACACAAGCACTTGCTGCGCGATGAGTGAATTTAACGCTAAATAGCATCGAGTTTAGCTCATGTCTAAATAAGCATGCTGAGCAATAAATATCAGCTAATGTCAACATTTGTAGGGCCAGAGTTGGATCGATTTTGTTGAAGTACTGCGCCTGTTATTCGCGCGGACTTGAGCAGAAGTCGCAATCAGAATTATGGGGCCGGGCGTGATCGATGTCTCACTGAAACGCCATGTTATCGGTTTGCTGTCTACCGAAGTGCTCACTCATACGGGAGTTCCGGTATCATCGGGATTCTCCCCGCCGAGCACATGCAACCTTTTCACCACGTCCACGTGCTGCGAAGAGTGATTTAACGGGTGCTATGGAAAGAGAAGCATCTAATACAATGCGACGGATGCAACTGATCTGCCGCAACAATGATCTGAGGGCGCGATTTTTGGTGACATGGTGTTCAAAGTGACCAGACACAACAGCGGATAATGCCCAAAAACGCTGATACTGAGAGTGAATGGCACGGCCCAGTTGCAGGCAAAAGTAAGCGGCTAAATAAGTAGGTAACTATGTAGAACTTGCAAACCAGCGTGTCAGGCCCGCCATGCAGGCACCTTCGCTACCACTGTGCAGTACATACTTCTCCACGGCATTCTTTGTCCACAAGGCATGGACGCTGCCGACATCATTGAGGGTCTCGGTGGACTAGGCGAGGTCTCGACGGGCGAGGTCTCGACGGGCGACTGGAGCAACTGAGCTCTAAGCGGGTGGGGGTTTGAATGTCCGCCTTGTCCGCTAGGCGTGAGGTGAGAGTAAGGTAGAAGCGTTGGGGGTGAGCGGCGGTAGCGATTACCAAGACAAGCGAAGGATACGTCGCTTTGCCGATATTGTCAGTACCTAAGTACCTATCTAGGTATCTATCTGGAATTTCTACCAGTGACGAGGAATTTTGCATAGAATGACTGATACCGATGCCTAAGGTAAGGTACCTAAGGTAGGTTCATAGCCAAAGTACATACATTGATGAGTAATGTCATTACGAGATACCGGAAAGGCCAAGTCAGCACCACAGCATACACAACACTCTTCTTCAGATTGCATAGAGTTCTCAGCGTTCCTGGCTGGCGCGGCTGTAAACGAGAGCCTTTAGCTAGACCATCTGTAGGTGAAGCAGTTGAGGTGAGAGCCCCAGTCAAGGTACCTACCTACCTAAGCACGATCCAGTCCTTACCTAGGTGGGGCAGTCGACGTAGCTACAGAGGAGGGGTGAAGTCAGAGAGTCCGAGTTGAGAGGGTGAGGGGCGAACGACGAACAGTAAAGAAGACGCCAGTCGTCGTGTGTACGTCAGGTCCCTTCCCGACTTTCGGTGGAATCCCCAATCTTTTTTCTTGTTGTACCCTCGCCTTCCTCTTCTTCCATTCCTCCTCTCTTCTCTTCTTTTCTTTCCATCTCACTTTCTCATCTCTTCAACGAAACTAGGTACCTAACTACTCGTGATACGAATCAATACCATTCATCATGTCTTCCTCTCTCGAACAGCTCAAGGCCACCGGCACTGTATGTCACCCCACCATTACCCCTCCAACTCGTCTTTCAGCGCGAACAAGAGCGAGCATGGCATCATGTTCGAGCTTCATAACAACACCTCTGATTAATTGGGCTTGCCAATTCCCCATTCTTGGTCATCCTTGGGATCAGACGTTGTTTTCGCCTCTCCGTGTCTATGTCTCTCATGAGAAATTGATTGCTGACCATTTGTTTGTTTCAACCTCGATAGACTGTTGTGTCCGACTCTGGTAATTACCGCACCTCCTGGGCTCGATCAAGTACTTTACTAACTTCTTACTCTTAGGTGATTTTGTCTGTTAGTATACACCCCTATCATAATGCGCCCCGAGCCCACGACTCCTGCTATCCTAACCAAGAGTTCCAACTTCGCCCACATGGCATAAGGAGTCATGATCGCCATGATGTGACATGACAAGATATGAGAGAATGAACAGCAGCTAACACTCCAGCAGCCATTGGCAAATACAAGCCTCAGGATGCCACCACCAACCCTTCTCTCATTCTCGCTGCCTCCAAGAAGGCCGAGTACGCCAAGTTGATCGATGTCGCCGTCGACTATGCTAAGCAGAAGGGTGGCCCTATCGACCAACAGGTCGATGATGCTCTCGACCGCCTTCTTGTCGAGTTTGGCAAGGAGATCCTCAAGATCATTCCCGGCAAGGTCTCAACTGAGGTCGATGCCCTATACTCTTTCGACACCAAGGCTTCCGTCAACAAGGCCCTTCACCTCATTGAGGTAAGCCACCATAGTAACAGGCTACCACTCTAGACAAAATGCTAACGTAGATTTAAAGCTTTACGGTGAACAGGGCATTTCCAAGGATCGCATCCTGATCAAGATCGCCGCCACCTGGGAGGGCATCAAGGCTGCTGAGATTCTCCAGCGCGACCACGGCATCAACACCAACCTCACCCTCATGTTCTCTCTCGTCCAAGCTATTGGTGCCGCCGAGGCCGGCGCCTACCTCATCTCTCCCTTCGTCGGCCGAATTCTTGACTGGTTCAAGGCTTCTACCAAGAAGGAATACTCTAAGGAGGAGGACCCTGGTGTTCAGTCCGTCAAGACCATCTTCAACTACTACAAGAAGTACGGTTACAACACCATCGTCATGGGCGCATCTTTCCGAAACACTGGCGAAATCACTGAGCTTGCCGGTTGCGACTACTTGACCATCTCTGTATGCCACATTCAAACCTGTGTTGCGAATAAGAGCCAACGATGCTAATTTTTAATTTCTACAGCCTAACCTGCTCGAGGACCTCCTAAACTCGAATGAGCCTGTTCCCAAGAAGCTTGATGCTTCCCAGGCTTCTTCCCTAGACATCGAGAAGAAGTCCTACATCAATGATGAGGCTATCTTCCGCTTTGACTTCAACGAGGACCAGATGGCCGTTGAGAAGCTCCGAGAGGGTATCAGCAAGTTCGCTGCTGATGCTGTCACTCTCAAGGGCATCCTCAAGGAGAAGCTCGCCTAAATCTCTTGCATGTTTAATGATCTAAGAGAGAATGATTAAAAAGTTAAATGGGACAGTGTTAATGTGGGAATGCAGAAAGCACTGAAGCTGACTGCGAACAACGAACTATAATTTGTTCACGATCTTTGCTGGGGAGTTGTCGTTGCTTATACCACACATCTTCTATAATTCATATCCATCTAGTGTTCCTCAGCTTAAGGCGAAGTCATTGGCTGTAATTCGCCTCGTGGATGAGGTGCCCATTGAAACAGATAGTGGCCAAATGACGAAAATCGATGATATGAGCCTGAAAAGAAAAGCTGGCAGAATTATCCATCAAACATCGTGAACCGTAATCTTTTAGTTTACGTAAGAACTCCTGTCTATGTATCTTGACAAGAAAGGACCCATCATTGTCATTATCATGACCCGTAACGCCATCTACCTGAAATGCGTGAACCCGTCTGCCTGAGTATTGACCTAAAACCATCATTGTACAGCATGATATTGTATAATCGAAATTGTGAGGACCTCACCACCATCCCTTCTTGCACATGACCTGATGAGTTGAGTGTTTCCAGCCGCCTTCTTCCTTGGCCTGGATAACCAGGGCAGTTAGGGCGTTACCCTTGACGCAGCCAGAGTCGAGGCCGAAGGTGTATGAGTCCTCCTGATAGCCCATCTTAGCATCGTGGCCGTAGATGACAGAACGGCGGTCGGGTCCTCGCAATTTCTTTTGCTCGCTATTCCATAGGTCGGTCCATCGTTCACCTTCGTGGCCATCTATGGGGATCCATACATCGCGATCAGGGTTCGTGCGTTCGGCGGCGGCTTCATCGGTCGACAATACGGTACCTGCGGAATCGGCGGGAGCGGGTTCGGCGCGGGCAGCGTGAGCATGCGAGTCGGTGCCCTCTTCTCCGGGAACGAAACTGCGCTGTTGAAACTTTGCCTGCGCGTCCTCCTGCGCCGTGGCTAGCTCCTTTTGTCGCTGTTTCTCGGCCTGCTTTCGTTTCTTTTCGATCTCCTTACGACGGAATTCTTCGCGAGGAAACCGTAGGGTGCGCATGTTCATGACAGCCCAGGCGTCTTGTTGAGGGAGTGGGACGCCAGGGACGAGACCGGCGTGCACGAAGTAGAGGGCCATGGATTCCGTAGATATAATGACCGGTAGGTTTTTCAGCCACGTCATTTGCGCCTCGGAAAGACTGCGAGCTGTTTTCAAGTCCGCCTCCTCGCCCCTGTGCTTGGCGGCATCTTTGGTATCGAGGTAAGCGGCGACGCCCTGTTGAGAACTGAGGCCGCGCCATGCAAGAATGACGCGATCTTCGTGGTTGCCGCGGACCGCGCTGGCTTTGAGTTCCATAAGACGAGCTACCACCTCGGAAGACTTGGGGCCCTTGTTAATCATATCGCCCACTGCAATAACGTGGTCTGTCTTGGGGTTGAATTCGATCTTCTTGAGTAGTTTCTCGAAGGGGTCAAGCATGCCATGGATATCGCCAACCACGACCAACCTCCTTCCATTCTTTGCTGTAGGGACGTGTTCGCTGGGTAGATTCCTAATGAGGTCGATACCATCGTAGCGCGGTCTGTTATACATGCCATAAGACATGGGGTTATCGGCTCTAAGAAGTTCGACTTGCGGACGCAAAACTTCGTCCTCGACCTCTACGGGGCCGACGGTCAATGCTGCGAGACGCGAACAGCAATAAAAAATGCTAAATACGAAGAAGAAAGTCGAGAGAAGGACGAGTAGACGCCGCTGTGGTGCGGTGATCATGATGGCCATCGTCGGTGGCGGCACGAATCGGAGAGGAGAGATATAGATGCAACGATGCGAACTGAGGTCGAGGATGATAGTGAAGTTATGACGACAACGACAGCGGCGCCCGTCGTAGACCAGACCGCATTACTAAATCTGGCGAGGCGATGGTCAAGGCACTTGATTTGATTCGACTTGGCCTTGGCACAACTTAACTCGGCGCTGGGCAGGCGAATGAGTGGGTTGAGCTCAGGAGGAAAGCGAGAGATCCCAACCTAGGTAGGTATTGCGACACACAGATGTAACTGAGCGTCTCAGGCGGCTGTGGTGAGACCGTCCAAGAAGCGGGAGATAAGGTAAGGTAGTAAGGTTACCTACCCAATCTACTAAGGTAAAGGTAGTTAAGCTGAGGAGAATGGGGAAATGGTAGCAAATAGCACAGAGTATTAAACACCGAACAGTCCGTCAAGCCATAGCGAAGCGATTGAACCAAGAAGCCACTAATTTAATGATTCCTCCCAACCCAACCACTGCCTTTTTTTTTTCACTTCCTTTCCACAAGGATATGTTCCACCTTGCAACGCGTCTGGCGCTGAAAGGGGGGGGGATGTTCAAAGTGTGACGCAGGATACACGAGGATAACTTCCGTCTTGGGCCAGGTGCGAGCTCAGGTTATGGAAGGAGAAAACCATATCATAAGAACTACCTACCTACCTTACCTAGGTAGGTAAGGTAGATATGGTAGGTACCTACTCTTGATCAATTCTTGTCACTGACGACGGATGGGCTTTATGATTTCCTCGTCCAATTGCGCATGCTTTCGGGTTGTGGGGAGCGTGTCCGTCCCTCCCTAGGCCTGCCAGTTAGGTCTAGTAAATAAAGTGAGGTGAGGTGAGGTGAGATACAACCAGCTCCGAGTGGAAAACTTGAAACCCGACATGGGCCAGAAACTTTAATTTAGAACGCTAATAAGCATGAATTGACCACATTTGTCCAAGGCCATCGACGTCGATTGAGTGAGTTGTAAGCTGGGTTGGCAATGTGACTGGCTTGGTAAGTACGGATACATATTAACTTACCCACCTAGGTGGGGGACGTACTATGTAGGATGCAAGATACAGATATTGTACAAATGTTGGCAAAAGAGTAGAGCAAATCGCAGCCTTATAACACGGCAGAACGTGAGAATTTTACCCTCTTTCCCTTACTTCTTCTTCCTTCTGGGCATATCCAAAAGTCTTCGTCCGTTAACTTCGTTATGTAGAATTGTTTCAGCTCAGTCGGCTCAGCTCAACCTCAGCATTGCATTCCATCATCTTCGGGTTTTTGAGGACCATGGTGGTATCAAATACTGGTACGGGTAGATAGCCGTTACCATACCACACATGTCCCGTATCGAAACAGGCTTGATTCGGCCAGGCAATGACCTCCATCTCACTTCTTCTGTTGCTCCATGGCTGCCTGTTCTGCCTTCCACTTCTCATTCTCGACTTCTCTCCAATCTTGAGGGATGGGCTCGTTTCCGTCTGTCTTCTTGACGCCGCCTGCAAACGCCGGGCGTCCGGCGTAGAGTTGGTATCCTTGACCTTCCTCGGCCTGTTCCATCGTACGGTATGCCACGGGCATGTTGCCTCGAAATCTTTTACGCATGTCCACCATGCCACGCTTGCATTCGCCGAAGCCCTTCTTCAGCTGTCGGCACTTGAGCGGGAGGGTGTTGACGAGGGGCTCGCGGAGGCAGTCGGCGGCGCTGTTGCGCTCTACCATGACACAGTCGGATTCTTGGAGGCACTGCGCGAGTGCTTCGCCTGGGAAAGCATCGGGTGTTAGAATGATTGGTATGCAGGCTGTATGTCAGGGTCAGTGATTAGCTTACGCAGTTCTTTGCATGAGCTGGGCATCTTGGTTGGGAAGGCTTTGGCAATGGCACCACGGCTCAGATCATGTAGCTTTAGGGTCAACCCACGATGACGATGAGGCTTCAGAAGGGTCGTTTTGCGGTCGAGATATGATTGGTTGGCTGTGCGTCGGAAATAAGGCGGACGCGCTCCAATTTGTCATAACACAGCATCTTACTCTGTACTACGAATAACCTAGGTATTACAGAGCTCTGTACGGAGTAGTCTACCTAAGAGATACAAGGCATTTTGGCTAACTACCTTACTAACCTTGCTCACAGAGCCAAGTTGTAACGTAATTCGTATCTCCAAAGCCATCAGGGCATCGCAAGCCTGCCCAAATTTGAACTTCATATAGCTCCACGGGTCGTTACCTATAAACTTGCCATAATTATACTCTGCGTCCTCCAAAGCCGCCCGCAACCCTCACGTCGCTTATATCTGGGATTTTAGCCTCAGGCTCCTTCTCATCAATTGCTTGTCCAATTCTCCCCTTTTCAACCTTCACAGCCGCCCATCTCTGCTCCCTTCCCGACCTAGCTCCTGTATGGCCTTCCCAGACTCCCAGCTCATCCAACAACACCTCCACGACCCATACCAGCTCAATCTCGTCTCCGGGAAGTTGCCTCACTGCACCCTCAGCATCCCGCCTTGTCTTTGGGATCTTTGTGCATAATAAATGCAAGTCCAGTAGCTGCGTAAATATCAGACCGAAGTTTGGTTTCGTGCGCCGGGCACTGTAGCCGTTTAATGGTGGTGGGTTGAAGATAGATCGTAGTGTTGGATCAACTTGGCTTTGCTTCGCTGGTGACGCTGCGGTTGCGGTTGCGAGTGCTGGGCCCGAGGATACTGCTGATGTCGAGTTCAGTAGAAGGATAA
Organism: Fusarium subglutinans; assembly: GCF_013396075.1. NCBI lineage: Eukaryota > Fungi > Ascomycota > Sordariomycetes > Hypocreales > Nectriaceae > Fusarium > Fusarium subglutinans. The sequence goes on from NW_023502188.1 coordinate 111,285, forward strand.
GTGGCTTCGACGATAGATTGCGCGAGAGATCGCGGAGGTGTGAGCTCAAAAGCTGAAGCGCAGCATGGGCTGCTGACTTTTCGCGGTGAAAGAAAAGACCTGTCAGAAGAGATGAGAAATGCGTAATGACGATAACGTCTGGGTGCTGTTGCGTCGTATTACACGGCTCCTCTGCCACTGGCTGCGAAGCCTGTTGAATGGGGGAGAAAGCCACATCATCGTCATCCTGACTATCCTGGATCTCGTCATACTGATATCTTGTTGTATTTGTTACCTCCTGTTCCTGCACCGCACCATCCTTCTCTTCAACCACCTCGCAATCCAGATCAGCCAGTGCCTCCCATAGACCATCCATGTCGAATACACAAGACAGCATGACTTTTTCAAGACATTGTCTGAGCTTCATCCTTATAGTATCCTTTGTGCACCGTTTGGCCTCGAGTTCGGACTTCACCGTGTCCCTCAAGCCGGCCAGCATTACGCTTGCTGGCCTGGGGGTGATGAGCAGGCCACTTGTGACCGTGCCTTCACAAAGTGAATGTGCAAGTATCTGGAGACCAAGCTGATGCAGAAAATTAGTCGACGTTTCTTTCACTCAATTAACGACTTTATCTGATTGTTGATCTCACCTGAACCCCCAGCTCTTCATCTTCCGCGCTGATACCCACAACACTTCCGCGTTCAAAGCCCCCTAACATAACCTCCTCGTCAATGACTTCGCATCCTGTCTTGCAGGCTCCCAACAGTGCGATCGCATCGCGCCTTTTTAACTCTCTATCGACCAGTATTGCTGCAGGAATTGGTTCAAGCTGAAAGTGGGAGCTTGCCTGTGAGGGGGGGCTTTGTGGTTGGTTCATGGAGTAAGGTAGCTTGTGGTCTAGTGCTATATTTCCGGTTGGTGCTATGCAAGGTCCAAGTGCATTACTGCTGCTCATCATTTATATAAGGTACCTATGCTTCAAGATAGCCCCAAAGCGACAACAATCAGACTAGTTTTTAATACGGCCATAACAAATCACAAATTGCATACTATCCTTTGAAGTCTTGCTAGACATGGTATCAGGAGTATTGATTTACTCAAGGTTGAGAATGATATCATCTCTTCAAGTGTCTAAAAACTTATAAGGCAAATCAAGGTAGAACCAATCTTATTATTGTCACACGACAACATCGCATTTGAATTTGTTGATGTCATGATCAGACATCAAGTCCTGATATAAAACATACAAAAAAGGCTTCATGAAGACCTCCCAGATCTCGGTCGGCAGTCCCATGTCCTTTTTGGCATGGTGACGACTTGCAGACGACTCAAGCTCTTGAGGTTCCTGCTAAGTCAGACCTGACAGGTGTAAATCTCCAAAACAGAGCAAATGACCCGACCTTTGGGCTTGGTTTCCTATAACCCATGCTGCCCGCCCCATCCCAAACTCAACAAAAAGAAGATAATAAATAGAAACTTCATCGGTATCCGGAGAGACCAAACAGACCTTATCTCGTCGCATTTGTATACCGTTTTCTTGAATAATTGTGTGCCTGGCCAAGTCTCTTTGCTTGAATCTCTGCAGTATCGTAAAGCAATGGTTCAGATTCTTGTACCGTGCTTGAGGCATACTCGGCACACCTCTCTGCCTCTCTTGGCGCCGCATTTTCTTGATCTCGTGTTGGCAGACTATTAGCCCACGAAGTTTCGTTCGCGTGCTCATTCATATTCTCCGCAAGGCTGTCCTGCCTTGACTGCCATCGCTTTGGACTTCGACTTGAGTCAAGGAGTCGCCCGGCACCTGTCCTCCACTAAACGGCCGTTCCGGGCACACCGGGCCCGTTGCTAGGTATCTCTGGCCGAGGCTTCCGCCCCTTTAGGCTCTTCATTCGTCCCATAAGCCCGGTGGGCTTTGGTGGGGCATCGTCCAAGGTTGTAGCGGCATCAGTTGTCGCCCGTCGCTCCAGGACAGCTCCTGCAGAAGGGCGTCTCGCTCCAGGAGGGCTGTTGGATGCCATTGAGCCATCTCGCGGCCTTGCACTGAAGCCTTCTTCGCCTTTACCGAATTCTGCAAAGAAGGGATTGTTGTCTGAACCGGTGCTCGCTGCTGTTGGATAGGCATCGGGAGTGATTCTGGAATATTCGCCATTGGGACGCCCTGACTGACTGTAATCGCGGGGACCCTTGTTAATGTGGCGAATGCGCTGTGCAAGCGACTTCTTGCGCTGTAGTCCACCCTCCATGCTTTCCTGAGCCTGTTCAGCCTGGTGACGCTGAATAGCACTTCGCGCAGCGGGGGTCCCTTCCAAGAAAGTTGAGGTGCCGAGGCCAACAGACTCCTCTCCATGAACAATCTGGTCTCGACCTGAAGCATCAAAAATGGCGGGCTCCTTGCTGCGGGCTTTTGAAGGTGCAGAAAAATCTCTGAAAGCCTCATCTGTGGCATTTCCCATGAGAACTGAATGGTCAGCTCGAGCATTGAGCGGCCCAGCGCCTCCAAGAGAGTTGTTTAGTGAATCTTTGGGGAAGGCTTGCATCGGCGCACGTCTCGCGTTTTGGCGATTTCGGTGGGGATTCAGGGCGTCGAAGGGTCCATCATGATGGAACACTGTATTGTGTCAGCAACAATGAACTCTGGGATTAGGGAGGGGATGAACGTACGTCCAGTTCCATAAATGCTTGTGGCATCAAGTTGATCAATAATGTCCATCTTTCTGCTGGGACGACTGGGCTTCTCCCTATCTCCCCGCTCCCGACGATCGCGGTCGCTTCTATCACCGCGCTCCTTGCCCTCTCCACGACGCTGTCGTTCGTACTCACGTCGCCGAGCCGCCTCGATCATTCTTTTCTCCTCCTCTGTAATTGGACGCGCATCAAAATCGACCAAAGAGGACTCGGAATTTCGTCGAGGACGTCGTGGTGGGGCACGTCGTTGCGGTGAGCTCTGTTGCGGTCGGGATCCAGAGCCTTGCATCCTTCGGGCACGAAGAGCTTCTTCCTGGGAACGCGAAGGGCGGTGGCTGCCACTCTCAAGCGGCGGATTTTCACCGCCGCGTCTTGGAGGCGGTCCGTTCATCGGTCGGCGAGTGGCCTGCTGTTTTGCTCGGTCGTTGGAAGCATCATCGAGAGTCATGGAGTTCTGTTTAATGGCAAGTTAATATCAGTGCAAGAAATCATCGTCCATCGAGAATTAACCATTCCCTGCATGTTTGAGGCAGTGGGAGAAAGATATCGACTGAAGTACATACAAAAATTTCCTCGGCCGAAAGAGACTTAGAGTCTGAGTGAGACGACATCGCACCAGGTGACCTAAGAGGCTGTGACAATAAATCAACCGGTGGCTGATCGAGAAATGGATTTCGAGATAAAGGTCGTGCTGGGGGGTCGTCAAAGGGAGAGGCGGGTTTGCTGGGGAAAAGAAGGTCGGCACTGGCTGGAGACGGTGCGCGGTTGCGGAAAGGGTTATTAGAAGATAAGTTGAGTGTGAGACCAGGAGATTGGCCAGAACTGGTGTGGCCTGTTTCCAAGAAAACTTATCAGCTGGGTGCCAGATAAACGGGCGCATGCATGCAATGACGACGACAGATGGACCAAGATGAAACAGACAATCTCCTTAGCATGACACAAGATGGATGCCAGCCAAGTGGACCGACCAGCAAGATTCTGGTGATTGTTGCGCCAAGTTGACTTGCGATCCATTCAACATTGCAGTTGATCCAGTCTCCTTTGTTTACAAGATTCCAAGCGCCGAGCTTTGGCAACTATCGGACGCGAATCCCGGTGAAAACAGAAGGGGAAACTTTGGGAATGGGGTGGTGGTCGCAGATCACATTAAAGCGAAATCAAGGGGCGGGCGCTTACCGGACTGAAAAGACTGAGCAGTAGACATGATTGCAAAGGGGTCAAGCTTGGGCTTGTGTTTCTGATTTGAAGATCCAGGAGAGAATGCGGAGCCAATCGACGTAGAATAACAGAGGAAACGGCAGCCGTTGCAACGCCAGGTAAAACAATGCGTTACGTGTGTCGTATAAAAGATAGGAATAGAGCCCGGGCTTGCGCAAACAAGGACGAAGGCAACTTCGCCAAGAGGTGAAAGTCAAAGAGCTGGCCGTGGTAAAATACGTAGGTCGGGATGGATTAAATTCCTCTGTCCTGAAAGCTCAGACCCAGCGTCATACCAAGTCAATAAGAGTACGGTACGCCACTCAAACGCGATTCGAATCCCCGTTCTGCGGTTCAACTTTCAACTTTGTTCAGGCACCTGGTGGGTCAATAGCTCTGGGGTGAAGTGGCCTTCGTGGTGCCTAAGGGCCAAGGGCTCGGAAAGGGGCTGGCTGGCCTGAGAAAGTAGTGCGATCGTCTTAGCGGCAGATGCCCCTGGGTTGAAGTTCTTAATGAATTGTTAGGTTCAAGAAGGATCGATTATATGAGGCCGGGAGGTTAATTGATATGGTAATCTCCAGTGCAAAGATGGAATGGGTCCTTGCCCAACGTATTTTGCAAAGCTAAGTGCCTGAAATCAACAAAATGCTGATGAAGGTTGTTCAATTTTCAGGTGCTTGGCCTCGGGGTCGAGTTTGGCGACTCGTCGATAGGCCCGTTAGCGGGGCAGGTCAATGCTCACGGCTGTCGAACTTGGGCAGGGGCCTTCAAAGGCGGGACTGGCAGGGGTCGTTGACCACTGGGTCGTACACGATGGTGCCAGGCAGGGTTAGAGGACAATAAGAAGATATAATCAGGGTCCAGAAAGAATCGCTTTTCAGGCAGTATCGTGGGTTTTTTGTCCTGTAAACAGGATATCCAGGTGTTTGCAATGAGAAAGACAAAGTAGCTGTATTTGTTGAGCTGTGCTTTATGGTGACAGCGGAGCGATGATGGGCTATTGTTGGTAAAAAGGTTGCTCCGTCGGCTGATAGAATCCAAATGTGAATTGGCCTTGAGATTGAGATCAGTGGTTCCGGGGTCAAGCTTCGGAAAGGCTCAGCAGCGACAGAGGCGTGTGAAGTATAGAAGATGGACGTAGGACGATGGATACTGCGTGAGCGATATGCTGCCTTAATTCGGTTTTGTTGAAGAGTTTGTTGCGTTGCCAGGGTTCGTGAGGTTCTCGGTGCTGTATAACAGTGGTGCTATGATGAAAGGAGTGGGTTGCCAATCTCTACCTGAGTTGTAATGGCCGTGTCAGTGAATGGGGTGATGGAGGAGGAGGAGGAAAGGAAGAAGAAAGGAGCGCTCGAGGCAACTGAGAGCCACAAGCCAGAGAAGTGAACGTTGTGTGGAATTGAGGGTGAAAGAAGATCAAAAACGTTCAACGGAGAGGGAGAAAGATGGAGGCATGAGGAGCCTGCTGAGAAGCTCGGCTGGGTAAGTACGGACCAGAACGAATGAGGAAATCCCAGGTCTAGGGTATAAGATGCCTAGGTACCTAGGTAGGTAGCTCTACAGTATGTACGTTTGGGCTGCTGAAGCCAAGTCGGTGAAGGCGGTCAGAAGGGAAGGAATCAGTTGTTTCTACATACAGGCTGGCAGCCAAGGTAAGGTTATAGCACCTAGAGGTACTACTAGGTAGTTAAGGTACTAAGTTAGTTACCTTGGCGCATCAGATTTTGGGGTAGAGACAACGGGAGCTGGGGAGGAAGTACGTAACTCAGAGCCAGTCTTGTCAACCTTGGCTGAGCTGAATCGAGCTTGGTCCAGATTCCGATCAAAAGTAAGGTACATGTAGGTAGGTACCTAGGTACTTACCTACAAGGTCTGACTTGAACTACGGACATTTGTGCCTGTGGCTGTGATTTATTAACATTTCCCTGCCCAGTCTTGCATCGTCCAGTCTGAGACTTTGCAACAGCCTTATTTCAACGGCACCCGACAATTACAACGCCTCCTACATAAGTAGGTAGGTATTGGCAGTTACCAGAACATAGCCCCATCATCATCATGTTACCATGTATGTCGAAGCATGGACCGAAAGCATTGAGTCTTACATAACTATGTGCTTTTTGTACATTCTAGCTTCATCGCCCATGTCCCTACACTTTCAAGTACCGGGTTAGAGTCTGGGTCTGGTCCTGATTCGAGAAGGTTGCGGCAGCTGACTTGGATCGTAGACATTGGAGAGGCTTTCACTAGCAAGGTTGACTACCTGGACCCAGATTGTTCGACCGACTGGCCAAGCCCACATAGGCCTCGTACCAGCCATGCCGCCGCCATGCCGTAATCTGAGGACGCCTAGAACTCCGTCTGATTTTCCTGATTATTGCGTGGGTTACTGTGCATGTCTACGATCGAACAATGGATTTGGAAACTAAGGAGTTCACATACCTCCCTTAGCATCAGCATCATTGTATCCCTAGCCTGCCTGCTTCCCTAGCTTGGGAAGCTTGCACGTATCCTGACCGAACTGTCATTTCCTTGTGGATGTCGGCCGAACACAAGGTCCCCCTACCCCTTAAACATCCAGGGCAATCACTAAGCCTTGCCCAGCCAATGACAGGGCCGTCTCTTCTCCACAAGTAGCAAAACGCCATGCCCCTGACGCCAGAAAAGTCAAACTCCACAGCTAACAAGAGCCCCGATTATCGATCATGGCTCAAATTTACTTTTCATCAGTCTCCTTTTTCGTCTTCTTTGTCAACTTCAGGGATGTGAGTCGCCGAAGATCTATCTCACCAAGTGGCGAGTAAGTTGATGGCTTCAGATCAATCAATCTCTGCTGGAGGCTTACCATGCACAACCCGGCCGCTGAGATCTTGTATTATCGGGCAAGATGCGCGGCCGAGATATTGGACAATATGGCGGGTAGCTACCCCAAACGTTTATAGACGCCTATTCACACAACAAGAGCAGTAAGAGACACAGCACAGAGCAAACACACAGAAACCCAGCCTCGTGTTCTTTCATTCCACATTTCCTTGACCTTGTCAGTCAAAAAGCCTGATCGAGCCCGGTCCAGGCTGAACCTGAATAGTAGCATTCTAATTACAATACCCGGACTTGGCTGGTGTCTTGTCTAGGGATCATGACCACGTGCTATATAATGGAGCCACCATCTATCCTACTATATCTGCAACTCGTACTTGGAGTAGCATCAAGAATGCATTGACTGGAAGTTTCCTGTTGCAAGCAAATCTTGACCAATCTCCCGTCCGAACGGGTGAACGATGCGAACCTCGGTGTAGACAGCAGGCTCCATCATGACGACCTTTAGTCGCAATCAAGCATGCAGCTCATTCTTTGTGGCGGGACAACGCCTAATAACCTGCGGCCGATCACAATCATATGAGAAGACGGAACCACGTAGCCACTCACTTGCGTAACGCGACAAAGCACCGGACACCTTTTCATGATTCCGTATGATGATCATAAGTTTATAATTAATGATCTGCCAAGCTAGGTTAATTGTTGCAGCCAGACCTGATGCAGTATCGTGACTTTGCTAGTCCATTGCTACATAAGACCCTGATTCTCCCAACCCCACACTCTTCAATTTCGTCACCCGCAATAGGCAAAGACGATGGCTTGCCTGCTTGCCTGCTTGCCTCGTCTAGAAGGAAAAATTGTATGGGGTACGTTGTTTGTCGATAGATGAAATTGCAGTAATTTCCGGTTATAATCCACTCGTTTGTCGACGGCTCCTAGCCTCCTACCGACAACAGTTTGAGTCCAGGCGTTACCGGTAAAGCGATGTTGTTATACGGAGTACTAGAGCTGTTACCGTTTGCTTTACCAGGGTAGATGCAGTGGTGTAGCTAAGTCTTCGCCCAGCACAACCTCAGCAGTCCCAATATCCCCTAATGAAGCAGATAATCGTTGGTCAGCACTCCATTGGCATGCCATGGCGCAAATCGTTTTGGAAGCTACTTACGCGGTCCTCGCGGTGCCCAATATTCTCCTGTCTTGCTGATATCAAGACTGTCAATCCAGTTGATGAGGCTCGCCGCCGCCTTGTCTGGTGTCACAGCTAGTTGATCAAACTCCTGTTAGCCTCCACAATACCATATATATTATATAGCAAGTGCTCGCGAGATCTCACCTCCACCATCATCCCAGAACTTGTCAAACCCTACGCCTTTTGTCATTTCAGTCCGCATAAAGCCTGGGTGCACGATGCTGACAATTACGCCCTGGTCCTTAAGATCCAAGCTAAGCAGCTTACCAACCATGTTGAGAGCCGCCTTACTTGCGTGATGAGCGTAGTTGCCACCCCCTTCCTTTGGATGTCGCAGAGTGATGCTGCCAGACTCGGAAGATACAAGCACCACTTTGGAACCCTTGCGCAAGAGACCTTTGTGGGTGAGCTGGTGGACGATAAAGACTGGGGCAATGGAGCTGGTCGTATACATCCGCTGCTCTTCCTCCCATTTCGGACCTTTGTCCAAGGTAAGGTCTTCTGTAGCAAAGTAACCGGCTGTGATGATCTTTTCTTGGTCCTCAGTCTCATGAAACATTGATGCTGATCGGATTGCTGCAATTGGAAATGCTACTCACCACCGAGTTGATTGGCTGAGCTGGATCTAGCAAACTGGCCAGCTTCTGACCAGCGTTAGATTGCATGAGGTCGATATCAGAAAGCCATTTGACTCCTGAGGGTGAATCTTTCGGACCCTCGGATGATCTGGTCGTACCGTAGACGGTGTTTTCGCTCTTTTCGGCGTACTTCTTGGTGAGGCTGGCACCCAACCCACGAGTAGCTCCTACGATGAGTATGACTGCCATAACGAGGTGGACGTATCAATCGGAGTGCTCTTGTTTGTATAGCGGCCCAAATGATAGCGGCGGAGGCTGATAGTTTGAAAGTATTGTTTAAGGGGACTACCTTGGCTTTCAAATCTAGCTCGGTCGTAGACAAGACTCCTCTCCTGCCACTCATAACCTTATCTAAGGTAGGGTCAGTAGGTACTTACCTACCTTACTCAAGATTGTTGATTACATGCGTATCGGCGTTGGTGATGTCATTCTGGGGTGGCGGGGCATTGTCGCGCCATCTAAGCTCTTTAAGCATCATTCTTATACACTGCTACGCTCGGTAAGGTAATTCCAAGTCAGTACATTAGTACTAATGTATGCACCTAGGTATTTTACAGATATCAATGATTTGACTCCAATATCTCTCATCTAACTCGATTTAGCATTCTCACATGACACTAGATGTGTTCCCCTTATATGTCGAAGAGTATCTTTGATAACAAGACCCAATACCATGCCAGTAATCTGTTGATTCAGTTCCACAATGGATTAACCACTTATACTTCCTTGGGCCCTTGAAGTGCTGATAAAAAATGTCCTTTCTACGCTGAGCTTGACCCCTGTTCTAGTCGATGATAAGCTGGCACTCGTCGAAAACCACCGTACAATGCCAGCTATGATCACAAACTCTGCTTTAAATAAAGTATGTTCATCAGTTGCTAAACTCTCCCTTCATTCTTACCGCTGATCCACTAGGTATCAATAGTGACGAGTTATGCCAAACATGAAAGCCCCGTTGAACAAATTTCCTACTTGGGGAGATATATAGTTACTTGTTTCATCTAGGTAGTTGAAGAATTAAAAGTCGAAGCTTTTTGGATTCCTACTATAAATTTCATATTCCCAGAAGTCAGGAATGCCCGTGCTCGTAGATACAAATATCGAAGACTTCTCCACAAGCTGTATCTGAAAACTTTGAAGCTTTGCCTTCTACCATCACAAACTGAAGCTCATGTGCAGGTTACGCCAATCCACTCTCCCAATGGTTTTGTTGCAGTCGTTCACCTGCTCAAAGCGAACGCTCTACACAATGTGGATGTGGACCTGGTCGACAACACGAACCACGGACATTTCATTTCGTTGTTTACAAGGCTATTTCGTGGCACTAATATCACAGCTCTATCCTTCAAACTCTACCACTGCCGATCCTCCAGTCGACCCTGTCGAAGTCGCGGTACCGGCACGAGGCCTGCCTTCGTTGGGGTTAACGTCGAGTAAACTCTGTTCTTGAGGTTTGCTTGATGCGCCAGCCTCTGCATCTGCTCCATCTAATAAATCCCGGTCCGAGCTCCTCACAGATCGTCGTTCGATGTCGGTGCTGCTACCTGAAGGTCCCTTCCTCACGCCGACTTCCACTCCGAGATCATCGTCATCTTCTTCATCTTCTTCAGGCCGCTGTCCGGGCAGAGCATTCTTCTCAAGTTCCTTTTGAGCCTCCTCCATCCGTCTTCTGACCTCTGTGGCGACACGCATTCCGTCCGTGACGATGTTATCGAGCACGCCGCGTAAGCCACGGCCTGCTCCTGGAGGGCCGACAGGCGGGGGAATAGGAGGCCTAGCTCCAAACCCAAGACTAGAGAATGTTGTAAGTGATGATGCTGACGTTGCTGTGTTGGGCAACCCCTCGATGATGTGGAAAGAAGCTGGGAAAGACGACTCAAAGAATTGTTCTAGCAACTCATCGGCGAGAACAACCATGCGAAAGGTTGGTAACGTAAGGTGCAGAGGGTGCGCAGGATCCAGCGCCGCATTTGCTGCCTCAGATTTGGCTTTCGAGACCCTGCGTCGTGAGGCTGCATCGTGGTTCCCAGCAGTGCTGAGAGAACTCTCTGATGAGAGGCTGGGTTTCTTAGCCTTTGTCGGAGTTCCGGTTGGAGATTCGCGGCCCAAAAGATCTTCTTCATATTCCCCATCCTCATCTTCATCCTCATCCTCGTCGCCTATAGCAAATGCATCTCTCGAGTCTTCATCATTTGGCGTTGCCGAGGCCGTGTCATTATGCCCGCTAGCTGGATCCGCGTACTCGAAGCACCGCCTTATAAAAGCACTCACACTTCCCAGGAACCTCTCGTTATTCGATATACCAGGCGGTAAGCCAGCTTGTGATTCATGTCCGCTTGCTGAATCACTTTCAAGGGCACTGGAGGTTCCAGGACTCAATGCGCCCTCTAGACCTCGACGAGACAGAAATAACAAAGCTTCTGAGATCCGCAGGATACCTTCACGGTCAACCTTGCCGTCCTTATCGTCGTCATATAACTCGAAGAAGTATGTAATAGTGCCCATGATGTCACGTTTCCCTTTGATTTGCGCTAGACCTGTAACAACGTTCTGAAGAGTAAGGGCAGAGCTGTCATCCACATCCCACCTCTTGAATAAACGTTGCAAAAATTCGTGATCAGCAGGCTCCGGTCCTCCACCCCAGGGTGACATTATTTCGGATGGCCGCCTGGCGCTGTGAAACATATTCTGGCGGTCGTCATAATTGCTATACTTTGTCGCACCTGGTGAATCCGATATAGCCCATTTCGACATGCTTGCAAGAAATTCGCGGAATGCATCGTAGTCCATGAGGCTTGTACTTGGACCTAATCCAACGCGTCCCTTTTCAACTTCGTCGTGATGAGTTGCGAAAATCTCAGATGCCCGCATCCTGCTTGACTTCGCTCGCCGCAATTTCTCTTGTTGAATCATATGGTCCCTCTGCTGACGTTCGTATAGAATATTGTAGAACCGATCATATAGTGAACCAAGCTCATCAGTACTTAACAATTTGCTTTCGGGGCCCAGATTGCGAATAGCGGTCCTCTTAGCAAAGTTCTCAATATTATTGAGGACGGCGTCCTTATTCTTCAAACGCAGCTCGGTGATACTGCTGTGAGTTATTCCTGCGAACTCCTTGAAGGCCACGACCATCAGTTCCTGGAATCGTGTTACGGCACGCAACTTTGGATTTTCAGACTTGGGGTGAGCCGACTCATCCAGGCGGACAAAGTAAGCCTTCAGAACTGAAATGAAAGCCCCATCATCCGCCGCATCAAGCAACTCCTCGCCATTGATGCGCAAGATTGCCAACCCTACCTGAAACAGTACCTTCGGTCCTTCGACGAAGAAAACGTCCAGAACACGGAAGGCAAAGACAAGGGGCATCGAGTTGATGTAGAGTGACAGAAACCAAGGGAGAGAGACGACAGACAATTGCACGTCGCTCTTGACAAGATGATCCCAGAGTATGGGCATTGTCCTTTCCACCAAGGACTCAAATACCTTCTGATCAAGAAGGGTTCCATACATGGTCGTGGAGTAATACCCGGGAACGAGTCTATCGCAAAGTGCTGAGAGGAGAAAGAAAGCCTGTGCTTCAGACATGTAAATCAATAATGCGGCCACGACAATATTCATGGCTTGGCAGTATCCGACCTCAGTATTAACCCAACTGTAAGCAGTCAATACCCGACGCAGTCGGTTGATTCCATCCTCGCTTTGAAAGCCTGGATACTCGGGAAGACTTCGGTTGAGGTCCTTTTCGATCTCGTCGATAGCAAGCGACTCTTGGCCTTCAAACTTTGCCAGGGTATCGGTATAGAGTGCTGGATTTTCCAAGCGTAAATAAATGGAGCCAGATGTGAGTTCCCAAATCTCCCCTCTGAGCCGGTTTGGCAGACCAACGCGAATGAGCTTGTGGAAAGTTGGTTGGCGGATCAGGGTAAAGTTTCGACCATTGTCACGTAGATACTCAGCCCAGAGGCGCATTTTCGCCCTATCCCGTAGCTTCTTTGGGTCGCCAGGGTATCGGAAGAGCATTCCTAGGCCGGCATCTGGTGGGGAGGCATTTTTCCTATCCTCGGTTCTGAGGAGATGCTCAGAATAGCACTCAGCAGCCACTCGTCGCAGTTTGGCTACATTACCAACTCCTGCCCTTAGGCCTTTTTTGAGGCCATCACAAAAACGTTCGCAAGACTGCCTGGTCCCGGCCAGGTGGATTGTAATACGTTGCTCTCTTAATTCCCTTTTGTCCTTCGAGTCCTTGTCTTTAGGAGTGTCGGCGAGAAGACCATTCCAGGTGGTTAGAGCTAGTGCAAACTGGAACATAGTGAGGTCAGTTTAAGTAACACGCATGAGCGTCTCACCAGTATGGATCATACCTGAAAGTTCTGGCTATTCAGGCGCTCAACTCTTCGTATAGTACATAATGGAAATGTGAAGCCGTTGCCGCTGGGGCCTCCGCCATGTGTCTGGCCAGTGAAAGCGGTCGACGTGGAAGTACTGGCGGATTGGACGAAACTAGTAGGAGTTGTTGAGAAGCACATAAAGTGTTCTGATAGGTGCAGTTTTCCAGCATAATGCCATCCTCTCTCTTGATCCTTATCGCCGTGTGTCGCGTTGGAAGGTGGAATAGTAAGCTCGGCGTTGATCTCGTAGAGGGGTGTTTGGGAGGCTGGGAGGCGGAATTGACTTTGGAATAGGGACGACTTGGAAGGATTGCGATCGGAACTGGAAAGATTGAGTCCCTGAGTAGGGTCAATAAGCTGCTGTGCTTTCTGGACAATGTTGGTCAAGTTTGAGAACATGATTTCGGTCAGCGGCGCATGACGAGGAGGATGCGGTTCGGCAGGGAGTATGCGGCTGATCTGGAAGAATCAAGGCTAGGAGTGGGAGACACAAAAAGAGTGTGAGAAAGCGAGGGCGTTTGAGATTATCTGGCTGAGTATAAGAGACTGGATAAGCGATAGTACAGAACAGATGGTAGGATTTCAGTATCGGGGCTGGACGAAGGATGAAGACAGCTGAAGTTATGGAGAGGAAGCCTGAGGTCAGTGGAGATGGATGGGGTCTAGCTGCGTCAAGTCTCCAGATATGGGAGTTGGGCCATCAGCTACTGGCCAGAGGAACCTCAGCGCATTCCTCGCCCAAGAACCGCTACTAGGGGCTCCCTAGGGCTCCCGGGTTAAGTGGCCTAGGGAGCTTTCCTGTCCATTTAGCGCATACCTACCTACCTTAGTTAAGGTATCAAAGAAGTGCGTGGCTTAAACTGTGGCTCAAGCTGTAGAATGGGCATCAGGGATACTTACCCTATAGTATCATAATTCAATATAGGCACTTAGTATTTAAATTGGTGCCCTCAGATCAAAGTAAACTCTAGGTCCTATTTATTATAACCATCTTACACTCTATATAGCTTCAATAGAGCTAAACACAATGTGGTCGGAGTTAAAAGGCTCTGCCATATTTATGCCCAACATAACAGCGACTCGACTGGTTGGTGTTAAGCATTGTCAGTGTCTGGGGGCTTCTCAGTGTGGGGAAGCTGTCACTGTCGCAAGACACAGCTACTGAGAAGGCAATGGATTTCCCATACTTTGAGGCTAAATGATCAGGGTGCCTCGAGGAATAACGCCGCTTCTCATCTTGCTGAAGTTCTACTGGATGTGACTGTATAGAATTGCTCGCACTGGTTGTGCTATGGCAGCAAAAAAGAAGCTTCAAGAAGCGCATGTCGGCATGGGAGGGGATGAAGGACAGTGAGATCAGAGGAATTGCCAAACAGAATTACCGTACAGTTGGTACGTTTGCTGCTGATATTCGGTGGCTATAGAGACCCTGGTGGCGAGTTTGGTCAATTTAAATACTTACCCATGGACTCTGAATGATACGCATAAAGCAAATAACAAAGAGACGTAATGGTACCTCATATTCGTGAATACAAACATCACGAAGTTGGTATGGATTGTGAGAATTGTTTTCTTTTAGATGAACCGGAATAGCAAGGCACTATGCATGGAAACGATGAACAACAGTTGTAGAGGCAGTCCGGACAAAAGATATACTGAACAACACGACCGCGGAAGCATTGCATGGGCTGTAATAACCAAGTACAATAATATGTACATATATTGGCATCTACCGATAAACTGATACTCCTGCTATGGTGATCTAGTCACGCCCGAAAGAATTCAGGATGCTTGACTCGACTTTGGTGGCCTTTGAAGAAATGATCTAAGACAGAATATATTGGGAAGTGCAGATTCATCACTAGGTCCTAAGACCGTCGAGGTAACATTTACCCTGTGATAGCATCTGTACAGGGTTCTTTAAGAAACTCAGCTCGCCACAGCTGAATCTGGCAGACAAGTCTGAACGACTGTAAAGAGTTAGGTACACAAGGTAGTAAGACTGCACCGTCCAGCTTGAATGACAACATACCTACAGTTTACTCTTTACAACGCTAGTCGGCTAACTGTAACTGTCAAAAGTGAACGTCGAGACAGTGCCACTAGTGACCAGGTAGGCAAAGGACAAACCTTGAGAGTTGTGCGAAGCGAGGTCTAGTATGATTGAGGCCATCCCCAGGCCCGAAAGCTTAAATATACCATGGTTCTACTGCCATCTGGCAGAAAACGGGTTTCCCAACCGGCTCTGGTAGTTTCGTTGCCGACTTGGGCTACTGGTACATACTTACATACAACTGCCGTCCAGCACTGAATTACTGAATCAAGGCGCCATCTCTGCAGTGGTACGTATAAGTGCTTGGCGATACTGCCGACATACCCAGAGCAGCCCGTTATCTCCCGCGTCTGAGATCTGACGTACATGGGCTGCATGGAATGCAATGGAGAGATTGAAAGCGTGGGGATGGCATGTCTTGAAGTGACATTCCAGTTTCAAGAATCTCATTCTAGGATCCGGCAGATTGGGAACAAGAGCCGGCGGCAGATGACGCAAGTGGATTTCGATCTAGGTTTTTGTGTTAATTGTAGGTAGGCTAGGTAGGTAGGTATTCGGCCAATATGGAACAGGTGGTTAGTTGTTGGCTCGAGATAATTGAAGTGTCTGGGTTACACTCCCAGCTTTGATCCTGAATCATACCAGCATTGTAGAGTAAGGTTGTGACTGAGAGATAAGGGGAACGAGTGAGAGCGTTTTCGTCTCCGATTATGCAATAGAACCCTCCTTTACGTCAAATAGCAGAAGCCATAAGCTCGACGACACCACCACTGACAACTTGTAGATCGCCAAAAGGGTAATCTCTGGGTGACCTCTCAAGTTCCCCGTCACCCACATTTTGCGTCATAATAGATTCTGGACCCCCGCCGCCGAGTCCACTTGATGTGCTCCGCTGTATCTACAATAGATCGCAGTTGATAGGAGGCTGAAGCCCAGACAAATGACAATGTATTTTCAAGTGCACCTGGAGTTTTGCTTCATGGAGATGCCACCTTGGATATAGGTAAAAGGCACCAATTCAGGAAGAAATAGCAATGGAATATCCGTCCTGGTTCTAAAGTCTGTATGGCCTCATTTATTCACCACATGCAGCGGCCTTCTTTCAGATAGTTACTCGTGCCATGTTGTTGGTCCTTCTTCGGCCCCTAGCCGAGTATACATATCCATGACATCCGATGGCGCTCGTTCACTCACCGTTTCATGGGGACGCCCTCGTCTTATCCTGAATAGGCACTCACGCTGCATTGGCTGTTGACCATAGTAGTCTAGCTCATAGACTAGGTAAGGCACATAAACATCACGTCAAGGCCGTTCATTTTTTAGCTTCTCATTCTGCCGCCTCCATCTTCATCACTATCTCGCTCGTGCATCGCCCACCTTCCGCCGCCTTTTCGTCGTTTCTTTTCCCTTCCGCCTCAGAGCCTCACCTCTTCCTCAGCCTCACTTTTGGTTCAAAACCTGCTGTCAACAATCTTAGCCCATTTCTTGATCGAAGCTTTGCGCTCAATCTGAATCTCTGCTCTTGAGGTTGCCACTTGGAATAACGGGCTGGACCAGAGGACGCCGCATCACTCCGTTATCCATCGTCTCCGCATCGTCAGGAGAACCGAGCCAGACTTGCTCTAGAGCCCCCCCAACTGACCGCGTGACAAAAGCACAACCACGACTACAGGCGACTACGGCAAACAACTCAGCGTATGCTAGAGACCCCCTCGCTTTTCGAATTGCCTCCAATTTACTGGCCACATCGACCGCATTTCTGGCAGTGTAGGTCCCGGGTTGTTATGGGCTCGCGCCTCAACCCCAGTCAATAATCGATTCCCATTGACTCCTCCTCACCAATTTCTTCACCTCTCTGTTGCTACGCTTCTATCACAGGACCTCAGAAAGATAAAGTCATGGCTGCGACCGTTGCGCCCTCACACGCTGGTGGCCTACCATCGTCATCGGGAATCCCTGCGCCCTCACATTCCGCAAACCCTCACTCACATACCCAAGATGCTCCGAGTGGGCCAACCTCTCCCACGCCAAGTCCATTGCCACAAACCCGGAAATTCAATCTTCGCGACTTCAGACGAGTTCGCACACTAGGGACAGGTATGTCCATGTCTTGTAGACTTGTAGGCCTTCAGCTTCTGACCCTTCGAAAAAGGAACATTTGCTCGGGTCTGCCTCGTCCGTCCCGCCGCAACTGCGCATATCCCCCTTGACCATCAACTCAACCCCGAAGTCTACGCTCTCAAGATCCTACGGAAACCGGAAGTCATCCGCCTTAAACAAGTCGATCATGTCCGACATGAACGCGCTATTCTCGCCGATGTCGCAGGTCATCCTTTCATCACAAACCTAATAGCCTCCTTTTCCGACCAAGATTCGCTCTACATGCTGCTCGACTATGTTCCAGGAGGAGAGTTGTTCACATATCTTAGAAAGTTAAGACGCTTCGAAGAACCTGTCGCACGCTTCTACGCCGCCGAGATTGTGCTTGTTTTGGAGTACTTGCATGAGCAGCAAGGAGGTATTGCCTATCGAGACCTCAAACCTGAAAACCTGCTTCTGGATCAAGAGGGCCACATCAAGCTTGTCGATTTTGGCTTTGCCAAGCGACTCGGTTACCGTGAAGATAACCGCCCCGTTGAGACATACACCTTGTGCGGGACACCTGAATATCTCGCCCCCGAAGTCATCCAAAACAAAGGTCACACGGGCGCAGTTGACTGGTGGGCACTGGGCATTCTAATATATGAGTTCTTGACGGGGTATCCTCCTTTCTGGCACCAGAACCCCATCGAGATCTACAAACAGTGGGTGACTGTTCGACAGATGTGTAAGAATGACAAGTTGACTGTTATCCCGCAGGATCCTAGAAAAGCCCGTTGTTTTTCCCCAAGACCCCGCCTTATCAGAAGAAGCTAAGGATATAATACGGTCCTTCTGCACCGTCGATCGTTCTCGGCGCCTTGGTAATATAAGCGGCGGTGCAGCACGTGTGAAATCCCACCCTTTCTTCCATGACACCAACTGGGATGACATTTTCAACCGTCGACAAAAGGGCCCAATCCAGCCCCCGATACGATATCCCGGTGATGCACAATGCTTCGACGTCTACCCCGAGGACGACGGATCTCGCGAGCCTTATGGCCGCGAGATGGCGGAGAAATATGACCCATACTTCGCTGACTTCTAGTCACCCGAACCAGCCACACACCTGGATCGGAAGATGGGTGCCGACGTATCTGATGCCAAACATCCATTTAATACATGAGAATTCCTCGGTAGTCAGACTCTACTCCCAAATATGCGCAAACGCATACAAGGTGCCCAAAATGACTCTTGAGAATGAACATACACACAATGACGAATTACGATTCAACGCCAAAAATATCAGTTCTTAAATCAGCATTTCTATTAAGCCTTTATGACCAATGCCTGGAGAACAGCGTTTCACTACGAATAATGACTTCAACGAGGAGATAGGAGATACTATACTACACTAGTCCTTGATATCCAATATTCATTTAAACTCCATTGCTTTTCATGTCTCTTTACCTTGTGCAAGCGAATGTTGATTTAGCTCATGACATCAGAGTTGTATAGGCGGTTATAGCACCTGAAGCTTTATCTTCCCCACACACCTGATACTGGCGTCTCGGGGCCGTGAACTCTGCGGCGAGACAGTGAAGGATAATCTTACACATACCTCAATTGCAGTTCAATGAATCTATTTGTTAAAGCTGTTTGCCTTGCTTGCAAGCAGTGAAACTAACACAATACTAGGCCTTTGCATACATGATGTTTGAGTGCTTCGCCGGCTGCCATATACTATCTGAATGAGTTGTATCAACCAGCAAATAATGAACTGAGCAATGGGATATAGCGACAGACACACAGTCTAGCGTCACAAGCATAGTACAAGACACCTTCTGCCAGGCTTTGGGGTGTTCGAACTTGCTAGGCTTTCTTGTAATTATGTTTTCGCATCCTCCCGACACCAGAGAGAACAGCGCAGTAGAAGTGTGGCTCAAAACCGCCGGTGCAGCCAGTACACACCTGCACCAAAAGCGAGTACGGTGGCTAGGATACAGGCACCCTCCTTAGTACTCCAAAGGTACATGCTCCAGCCTGCCATGACCTCCTTACGGCGTGCGGCGGCTCGGCGCTCCCAGGCCTCTGGGTCAATTTCCATAGGGAGTCGGGCCCGAGGATCCTTGCTTACACCACAGTCCAGGTCTGACGGTGGGGCCATATCACTTGGTGAAATGAGGGGCACGTCGATACGTAGGAACACTGGACGATGATCGCTCATACGCAGTACTGGAAGACAGTCATAAGCACGAACGTTGAACTTGGGGTCCTGGCTATTCCCTTTGTTGAGCCATGAAGGTACGTCGAGAAAAAGGATCCGATCTGTCCAACTTGGATAGCGATGAACCGCAAATTTCCAGGGCACGTCAACCTCGGGCTCTCGCGTGCCAGGTCGTGGTGGTAGCACATCGTACTTGTAAGTCGGTGGGAAGCGCACCTCGTGCTCTGATAGCCCATGCAAAGTGCGACCAGCGTTACGTTCACGCGTAAGCTGATCAAGACGGAAAAAATCTGGATAGTAGTTCTCCGACTCCGGATCTAGACTGGGGAATGTAGCGGAAGGCGGCGGGGACGTGGTGGATATTCTATAATTTAGATCGCCGGCAACAAAGAGGAATGACGAGGGCCTGAAAACGGAGATGTTGTGCAACTTTTGTTGAAGTTGTGAGTGTTGCTCGTTGTGTTCATTATCGAGGAGGCGCGCACGCTCGGGCTCGTCCTCGGCAGGTGGTGTTGAAGCTGGAGATGGGGTGACAGAGGTCTTGTAGCTATTCACAACCACTTCTGGATTTTCGAAAGCCATACCACGCATTATAGCAGCCCAGTTGGCATTACGCCGGGGCAGGTTCCATTCCATAGCCGCCAGGTGTGTTGCGACAAAGGTTAGCTCAGATGAGCCACCATCAGCTTCATAAAGCATGCGTAGACCGACAGCGCCCTTGTTCCCTATCTCAGCGGCCCCAAATCCGACCTCCGCCTCTTGAATATTCTTTAGCCTCGAAGGCTCGCGAGCGAAGAGTAGTATGGCGGTGTAGCCCACATTTTTGCCTCGCACAAGTGTGTATGGCTTCGACGGGAGGGCGGTGGGCGCAGTGTTGATATTCTCGCTATTTCGACTCGATAGATCATCGATAATGTGTTGAGCGGCGACGTTGATGGCTTGTTCGTATCGTGAGAGGTAAGGGTTCAAGAAGTAACCACCAATGAAGGAGTACGCCAAGGGTGCAACCTCCTGTAACGAGCTGTGAACAGAACATGAATCAGTACAAGATATCCCGGTCCTCTATGTAGACCTTGTGCTGATCATGTCTCGAGTTCCATGACTGTCCAGGCTAGCAGCGTATCGAGGGTGTTGGTAACCTGATCGCCTTCGGAAGAGACGAAGAGGATTGCAGCTTACAGAACAACAACCTCTGGTAAACCAGTTGCGTTTTGACGAAAGGCGGTTTGCAAATGGCTGCCGAAGACGGGGATGTCGAGAAGATTCTTGGCACAGTTGAACGTGAGGTACAAGAGGTCAATAGAAGCAGGGGCCATGGTGGATGAGGCGGGGGACGACGATAACTTGGATTGGGAAGTCGATGCTGATGCTGATGCTGATGCTGTTGTTGCAGTTGTGGATTTGGTTACTGAAGTCGATGCCGCCATTACAAGGCACAAACAACATTCAGGTCTCGTTGTCAAAAGAGCGAGACGGTCAAAGGTGTTGCAAGGATGAAGAAGAGAAGTGGTGAGCGAGGAGCCAACTAACTAAAGAAACTACCTAAAGAGACAAGAACAAGGGTCCCACTGCAAGTCTAAAAAGGGAAACCTCGAGTGTGCGCGAAGCTCACGACATGCAAGGGAGGAAGGTAGGCTACAGGTAGGATGGTGGGCAGGTGAGATTGAGGATCTGGAACTGGCTGGCTGCAAGCAAGGAAAATGTGGGGTTAATGCTTGGTTTGGTAGATCACTATCGACTTTTAATCCGGCTTAGACTTTGTTTTGTGGGTGTCGACATGCAGGCATGATCACTTGAGATCCAATCGTCAGCATAGGCCAAAGAAGGGTTCGATCGTGTGGCCAAGCTTCTCCTTGGGCTCCCAGAGTAACACGACAGATTTCCACACCCGTGATGATGATGTACACACACTTTGCGTCTCCTGTAAGGTACGGCTATCAACGTGAAGCTCAGCGTAGTACTTATCTTATGTATTCCTGTGTTGCGTCACATGGAGTTATTCGAAATCCACTATCAGAAATTGATGACTAGGTATTCCTGAGATGATGGCCGATTATATAAAACGTTGGACATCTTAACTTATTTGTTTTTAAATGTCTATTGGCCTCCTACGTAATCAGCTCCTGTCATCCTTGTTACCGCTCGAGATAACGAGATTTGTAGGCTGCGAGGCACGCATTTTACACATGTGACCATCCAAAAGACCTTGTGATTGGAAGGTGGTTCCTCGCACACCTATTCGAGTCTGCTCTTTAAAGCCTAGAGATTACGAAGAACGAACGGCATGACGCATCGTTCTGAAGCTGAAGGACGATTTCCAAATAAAACAGACTGAATTTGTAGACTACCTAATGTGCGATCAAGAAATGAATGAAGGGGTGGATGGATGTACGTGAAATGCAGGGCTGCTCAACCTGGCGGTTGAAAATTAGCTCATCAGCCATGTATCCCTTTCCGGCTGCTGGTAAGTTTCGTCAATACCCGATTTCCAAACCTTGGGCTTCATGGTGGGAATGTCATGTCAGCTGCCGCATCACGGCGATGTCTTTCAAGGTTGTAGCAGCTTGTGTCAACTTGTTCGCCCCAATGAAGTGCCTGATTCCATCCACCAAGTCGAGCAGTAGGGTACCGGAGCTGACCTTAACCTAGGCCGGTAACTCCCACTGTTCCATCTGCCACTGTACCAAGATCCTCAGCCGACGTGGGCTGCTATCCATAGCAGGCTTGCCGTTCACGACATGGTGTCGATACTAGCTTTACCAGCAACATAGCTCCTGAAATGCGTCCCCCCAGTTGCCTCCCCAGAAGCTACCGACGACAGGTAGGAGCAGACTCAAAGGACCAGAGCAAACGTCCGTGCAAATTAAAAGAAAGCAAAGAAAGATATGATGAAGGAAATGCCTGCTAGGGGATCGAGCTGAGCCGCTTCGACGGAAAGGTGAGCCATAGCGAGATGTGGACCCAAATTCAGCTCCAGGGGCGAATTTTGTATTATCGACACCATGGTTCGTGGCATTCCGAGGTAAGGCTATTTTGCAAGTAGCAGTGATAGCCCCACAGGTTCGGTACACCCAGAAATAGGAGTACCGGACATGCCGTTCGGGAAGGTCTCCTGAAGGTATTGTAGTTGCTCAAAGGACGAAACCCAAAGGTTTGCCCGTTGTGCAACATTTCAACCATCAAAAGATACCCGAGCCATGCGTAAAGTCGTGAATTCGCCAAAAGATACATCGAAGAACAAGATAGAGCAAAGGCGTAGAAAATAGGCGTGACCGATCCGCGCTCCAACAATCGACCGCGATCAATAAGCAGAATGATGACCAGCAGAATCATTCAGCTGTTCAAAAGACTTGCATCCGGGTGTCGATGTTGGGTAGGAATCGCCATTATCGGTAGCCATGAGTGAGAATCCCAAAAAGAGAGGAGTGATCGGTTTAGAAATCATTTCGGCCGATAGCTGCCCGAGGCATATCCCGCTCCCTTTGAAGCTGAGCGAAGCCTGTTTATCGTCCACTGAGTC
Source organism: Fusarium subglutinans (assembly GCF_013396075.1). Classification (NCBI taxonomy): domain Eukaryota; kingdom Fungi; phylum Ascomycota; class Sordariomycetes; order Hypocreales; family Nectriaceae; genus Fusarium; species Fusarium subglutinans. The sequence continues at coordinate 134,061 of NW_023502188.1, forward strand.
AGCCACAGTTGTCAGCAAATCTCCCTTCGGCCAGCGGTACAAAAACACACTACACGCGCGAAGGAAAAAGATTCCTTACGAGGGACTAGAAAAATAGGCGTTACTTATCACTCACATCCTGTCGCTTCCACCAATGGCACGGTTGGTGTCGGGAGTATCGACGCCAGCACCGGAGCCTCGCTCGAGCATCTTGCGACGAGTGCTGGGGATGGCATTAGGCTTAGCAGCAGACTGGCCGGCAGTAGCGGCGTTGGTACGGCTGGCACGGGCCTTTTCCTCGTCTTCAGGGTTGGCCTGACCGGCAGCCTGTGCGATAGCCTGCGCGTTCTTCTGGTACTTGTAGACTGTCCAGTCGAAAACATAATCATACTGGAAACCCTCGCGAACAAAGAGGTCGCGGAAGATCTTGCGGAGGTAGCTGTAATCAGGCTTATCGTCGAATCGAAGAGATCGAGTGTAGTTGAGGTAGATTGCGAACTCATTGGGGAATCCACGGCAGAGAACTTCAGTAGGGGTAGTCATCTTCTTTTCCATAATACGGTCGTACTTCTGCTTCTTGGTGGCGGCTTTCAGGCCCTGCCAAGGGAGAGAGCCGCGGCAGAAATAGAGCATAACGTAACCGAGAGACTCCATGTCATCACGTCGTGATTGCTCAACACCCAAGTGGGTGTTGATGGAGGCGTAGCGCGCAGTACCTGTCAGATTCTTGTTCTCTCTGTAGGGAATGTGGAAGTGAGTCTTGGGGTCGCGATACTTCTTGGCAAGACCGAAATCGATAACGTTGACTTGGTTGCCTCGTTTGCCAATACCCATGAGGAAGTTGTCAGGCTTGATATCTCGGTGGATGAAAGACTTGGCGTGAATGTATTCGATTCGAGAAATGAGCTGATCGGCCAGGAGAAGAACAGTTTTTAAGGAGAACTTTCGGTTACAAAAGTTGAAGAGATCCTCCAGACTGGGGCCGAGAAGGTCAAGAACCATGGCATTGTAGTCGCACTCGGTACCAAACCAGCGAACAAAAGGGATTCCAACACCACCAGCAAGAGACTTGTATACACGGGCCTCATACTCCAGTTGCGGGTGCTTGGCCTTGACGGACTCGAGTTTGATGGCGATCTCCTCACCGGAAATGATATTGGTGCCCAGGTAGATATCACCGAAGGAACCTGAACCGATCTTTCGACCGATACGGTACTTATTACCGACGCGAAGATCCTGCCCGACTGGGTTAGCCAATGCTGCGATAATATTCCTCGTCTCTACTCAAGCTCCGGTACAAGTAACTAGAGCGATCAAAAAGGGCCTATGGTGCCTGAAGATAATTGGCATCGTTTTGGAGGTGTTGTGCACCGGAGCCTGAATCGAGACATGGGGGACGGCAAACGTACCATGGTCGTCATGATGAAGGTTGATGGTTTCCTGTTCTAGGAATAAAAACGGATGGCTAAGGGTACAAGTTTGTGTGATCTGCAAGCCTTCGTTGGCTATAGGGGGAGTCAGCAACGTCTAGGTTGGTTGAAAAGTAGATGAATGAAAGCAAATGAGAAAGGGCTGCAATGCATGCAATGAGAGGGGCAAAACTGGGTCGGAGAAGAATCAGGCTTGAGGGCGGTGGACAACGCCACAAGGCAAACCCGACGCAACTCGACTCGCCCGACCAGCAGTATCAAGAAAAGCCCGGGTAGGCGTGAGTCGGTGCATCCGTTTGACAGAGAATCACAAGACCAACAAGCCGGTTGATAAAAACTAAACAAAAAACACATTTCGGTCTAGGAAACATGATCAGTTAACATACCTGCAAGAGAATCGTGTGCGTTTGGAGGCGGTCAAAACGCGTGCAGGCTGATCTTTGGGAGGTGACAGCGTCGGTTAGATGAGAATCGGGGAAAGCTAGGAGTTGAAAACTCGGTCAAGATTCTCGAGAACTATGTGGCTCTGGTAATTCCTGAGGGTTCTTGTTAGAGCTGAAAGAAAGGACTAGAGAATCTCAATAGCTGTGGCAGACGTAAAGTCGCGAGCTCGTCGTCAAGATGACAGTGGGTGTAGGTAGTTAGATGTTAGGAGAAGAGATGGCGGAAGGGCGTCGGGGTGGAAGAAGGGAATGGGAGAAAATGGCAGGCCGAGCAGGAGAAATGGGAATGAATGTGGAAGGGGGCGGGTAGGAAAGAGCAAGTGAATCAGAAAAGTGGAGAATGGGAAGAGGGAGGCCTGAGGGTGAGTGAAAAGCAGCCCAGCCCAGCTCAGCCCATCATTTGGGGAAGGGGGAAGGGCGGGTAGCAGGTGATCCCAACTGGTCTTCTCGCTGTTTGATTGATACCTAAGGCTTACTACGTCTCAACGAGACATATCAAGCCAACACACTGAAAATTCCCAATTAACTTCAGCTTTTAGTTTAGAAGGCAATATACACATAGTCTTAATAAAGATAAGTCTCTTAATTAAAAACAGAATAATATGTTTTTATTATAGCTCAATCAGTAACCTTATTAGCAGCAACTGGGGTATAAGAAGCCGTCCTGATCTTTCATTGCTAGAAGCAGAAAAAATTCTCACACAAATACCATTACCAAACTCTCTCGCTAACTATTTAAACCCTTTTTGTAATTATATAAACATCTCCGGCCCCCTGCCCCCGAAAAATACTCCTACTATCTTCTATCATGCCAAGTCAATCCAATTAGCTTACCCCAGCTTTCGGAATAGCATTTCACCATCCAGCCATCTGCCCATCATGCTTCGAACCGTCACGGGACGCGCTGCCGCCTCGGGCCTTATGAAGTCAGCTCTGCCTCGGGTCTCCCAAGCAGCTGCGTCCACATGCTCGCTTGCCCCGCAACTGCGACTTCAGAACAAGACTTGGGTTGCTGGTCTTCAACTATCCCGAGCTATTCACAGCACTTCAGTCAGAATGTCTCAGACACGAACAGAGAGCGATGCCTTTGGCGAGATTCAGGTCCCCGCCGACCGATACTGGGGAGCCCAGACGGAGCGGTCTCTCGAGAACTTTCGCATCAACCAGCCCCAGGATCGCATGCCTCCACCCATTGTCAAGGCATTTGGTATTCTGAAGGGTGCTGCCGCCACTGTGAACATGCGATATGGCCTTGGTGAGTAGCAACTGAATTCATACAGGGTTGTTTTGTGGTAGTTTCTTGTATTGCTCTCTTCCGCTTGAAGGGCTTGACTTGTACCTTTGGCGGGGTAGAGCTCATACACCAAACCGCTTAATCTCAACGGAGACGGACACTGCCTACTCTGAGTGCCAAAACGCTAATCATTACTTCGCAGACCCCAAGATTGGTGCTGCTATTCAACAGGCCGCCAAGGAGGTTGCTGATGGCAAACTCCTCGACCATTTCCCTCTTGTCGTTTGGCAGACAGGCTCCGGCACTCAGTCCAACATGAACGCTAACGAGGTCATTTCCAACCGAGCCATCGAGATCCTCGGCGGAACTATGGGTAGCAAGAAGCCTGTCCACCCCAACGACCACGTTAACCGTAGTGCCTCTTCCAACGACACCTTCCCTACTGTTATGCACATTGCTGCCGTCCTTGACATTGAGGGCGAGCTCTTGCCTGCCCTCCACAGCCTCCGTGCTGCCCTGCAGAAGAAGGTCGACGAGTTTGAGGCCAAGAAGATTATCAAGATCGGACGTACCCATCTCCAGGACGCCACACCTCTGACTCTCGCCCAAGAGTTCTCTGGTTACGTCGCTCAACTCGACTTTGGCATCAAGCGTGTAGAGAGCTCTCTCCCTGATTTGCGTCTGCTCGCCCAGGGCGGCACCGCCGTTGGCACCGGCATCAACACTTTCCAGGGCTTCGCTGAAGCTATTGCTGAGGAGGTCACCAACATGACTGGTACTGAGTTCAAGACTGCCCCCAACAAGTTTGAGGCCCTGGCTGCCCATGACGCTATTGTCCAGGCCCACGGCTCTCTTAACACCCTTGCTGCCTCTCTTACCAAGATCGCTCAGGATATTCGATACCTCGGCAGTGGCCCTCGCTGTGGCCTTGGTGAGCTCAACCTGCCCGAAAATGAGCCTGGCAGCAGCATCATGCCTGGAAAGGTCAACCCCACGCAATGTGAGGCTTTGACTATGGTCTGTGCCCAGGTGATGGGCAATCACGTTGCAACCACTATTGGTGGCATGAATGGCCAGTTCGAGCTTAACGTTTACAAACCTCTAGTCATCCGCAACCTCCTACACAGCTCACGCCTTCTGACAGATGGCATGCGTTCTTTCGAGAAGAACCTAGTTGCTGGTCTTGCTGCCAATGAGGAGAAGATTGCTAGCATCATGAAGGAGTCGTAAGTTTATATCCATCACAGACACGAAATGAGTACTGACCAGGTTTATAGGCTCATGCTTGTCACTTGCCTCAACCCCAAAATCGGTTACGACATGGCTAGCAAGGTCGCCAAGAATGCTCACAAGAAAGGTCTGACCCTCAAGCAGAGTGCTCTCGAGCTCCAGGCTTTGACTGAGGAGGAGTTTGATACTCTTGTCAAGCCCGAGCTTATGGTTGGCCCTAGCCCCTACAAGGGATGAACATTCTCTAAAACAGAATCGTGATGCCATGTATCAAATTTATAAGAGCGCTCGCTTATAGACTAATTCATCAGAGTTCCACAGGATGTTATAAAAACGGCCAGTGGGGGGTGTTCAATTCAGCCAAATAAAACATTGTAAAACATGAATAATAGAATTTGAACTACCCTCAAAGATAGTGTGTGAGCTCGTCCTGTTCCATTTTATTCTTGTCTATCAGGTCGCATTATAGTACTGAGGAGAAATACTCAGGTGTGAGAGAAATGCCGGAGGAGTACTCCGTGTGATGACACTTCTATTGTTACTTACGTTAGGTTGGATGCTAGCATAATATCCTCACAAGTGGATGCTCCCAGCATGGATCGACGAGAACCAGAGCCTATGAATGGACCCCGACGCGCCCTTCGACCGCCTGATTACGCGCCTCTCACTGGATCAGCCACAACTTAGCGGTCCGTTTCCAGGGGGCTCGGTGTCTACTGGACAAGCGCACGGCGCACTCCCCTCCCCAACGCAACGGGGCCGCTCACTGGCTCTCTTCCATTTAGTGCTCACCGTCTAGGACTGTTTAAGTGGAGGGCAAGTCCCGTTGTCTTCTGGTCCTGAATGCGGCCCAAAGTGGGGGATGGGGCAACAATTGGCAGGCCAAGACAGTGAAAGATAGGACGAGTTTCAGGCAGGGCGCAGAGTCAAGGCTCAGAAGTGCATGAATCGAAGTCTCACTAATATGTACAAAGACAGCTCCAGATGTTTCATGATGAATCAATGATTCAAGCTGTTTGTTTTTCTCTTGATGATTGCATGACCTCGGGTACGCGTCTTCTACCGTCCATCACTGCCAACATATTCCAGCCAGGGTAGCCCAAATACCAGACCTAAAAATCTCTCAGCACTGACCTACATGTAGGTAGTACCTCGTAATTCAACAGGCTCGGGTCTCCGATTCGGTTGTTTCTTGAATCATGTTGCAATCGGGTAACTACCACGGATAATGCTCCAGGTATCAGCATCCTGACATCCATCCCAACACATTGAGGGTTGCCCCCTGCTAAGCGAGGCCATCCGCATTGCCAATGTCAATAGCCGCCCTTGCAATGACGATCTGGACGAAGGCTTGCCGATCACAGCGACAATTTACACAATATTTTCCACGATCACTTACGATCTTTAGAATGTATTATGTCTTCAATGACATACATCTCGTGGATATGTTTTCTTGGAACCCTTAAGATAAGTAATCTAATTCACCAATTTAGGGCTATATGAATTAACTCCATGGGAGTAAAAACATGAAGCCTAGGTAGCTGTTGGTTACATCAAGGAATATTACTTACTTCTACAATATCAGACTTGCCGTCATTACTTCCAAGAAGCGATATATGTATATATATATATATATATATATAGACTACCGGTAAATACGCTTTAATTCATGGTGGAAGCAATGACAACGGAGAACGTAACTATGCAGGTCTTGCCCAATCTTCTTGATCCGCGTATTCCGGTGTTTGCTTATTCAGACCGGCCTCAATATTCTGCCTTGAAAGCCTGATACCTATGTAAAACAACGAATTGCACAGCTCCGGCTCAGCCTCCCCGGTGAGGGTGCAAGCAAGCGAACGAGCTGTAACTGGGCGGCAAGAGAGGTGATAACAGCTCAGAGATGATTCAAATCTTGGCGAATCTGCATAGATTTCCTTGGTTCGTCTCGGCATCAAGCAATTTCTGCTTTCTCTTATGTGGTATGTAACGAGGTATCATACTATATGACAGAGAAATGGAGAGACGGTTCGGAGCAAACCGATCAACCACACAGCAGACGGCATCTCCGCTAGAGGCAAAGAATTCTTCTAGCGCCTGGCCTAAGTAGTCATGGAAGAGATCTTAGCCTTCTCTAACTCGGTGCACTGAGTGAAAGAAGACTGAGCCGGGAATAAAATATGAAAACAGCTTCTATCATGAAATATACGAGACTGGCAAATATGGCCGTATTGGCAGTTGAGCTGTTGTACTTGTACAGCATTAGAATGATGGATTTTCGCTTCCGATCTTTTGTCTTCTTAACCTTGCGTATAAAGCTGAAATATTGTCGGTCTGGTTTCTACCTTCGGAGCCGACCATTTGTGACCACAGCTCACCGACTTATTATTCAACAAATCCATAGCACACGTTATTTAATTCATGCCTGCCTTTTGCAAAGGGCGCTACTCCGTACGTATATGGCTTTTCAGGGTTCTTGCATTAATAAGAATGTCACGAGAACTGACTTGCAGCGCCCCCCCAATATCACGGTGACCGCGCTTCCAAAGCTCACATGATGGATGGCTCACTCATGTTTGGTGCTGTTCCGTATAGCCCGGCTGATTGCAGCAGTACGAGTCTCAAATGATAATTAAGGAGCGACGCCGTGTAATCTGTCTCACCTGTCCACCGGCTGCGTGCATCGAGATGCCAGGGTCTGTGATGGCTTGCAGGATGCCAGTGAGCTGAAAATAGCTGCCCTGTGCTGCTATAGGTAAGCTAGGGGAGGAAAGAAAACACAGGCCCTTGACCCTAAGCAATAAAAATATTTAGGTAAATCTAGCCTAAGCTTAGGGCGCTCTTTACTAAGTTTATTTTAATACTCTATATTAAGGTCTAGTGTTTTCTTGCTCCCCAAGGGTAAGGTAGTTACCTAGTAGTTATATAGTACAACTATATCCAAGGGGCCCTCAGTGACAATCACTATCTCGCTACGGAGGAAGAGGTTAAAAGTTTTATCTTAACCCTTGGCTTGTAATAAGGGACCCTAGTAAAGTTAGAAAAAGCAAAAAAGGCAGTATAATAATTCCTAACCTATAAACCTTTTATAACCTCTTTATAAGCTATTAACTAATTTTTTAAAGTTTTTAATAATCTAGCAGGTCTTTAGATTATAGCCCTAAATATAAATATTATAATTTAGGCTTTTATTATTTTCCTTAAAGTACTATATAGTAAAAAGTCTTTTTTTAAAGTAATAAAAATCTTAGGACTTTTAATTTATTAGGTTAACTAAATATATACT